>NC_066853.1:9660922-9960922 GCF_001640805.2 Lates calcarifer
CTTGGCACTATTGTTTTTGAAATGAACTACTGTCAGCATTTCACTTCTTACTTCAAAAAAAAAAAAAAAGAATCTGCCAGACAGGGTAGACTGAGGGATTATTATGCCAATATATAATAACAGAGAAACTAATGAAGGCGCTCCATTGTGTAATGCACTATATTCTTAGCCAGTCCTTGACATTTTCTACTTTGTTGTGATTTGCTGTCATTTGGTTTCATTTCAGTGAGCTCTTTGTCATGTTGTTTTGATTTGTTTTATTTCATTTCATAATGACTAGGCTGCAAAATATGACAGTCACATTCTTCTGTGGGCAGAAAACGCATGCAAAGCGAACTTATGTGTGTCTTGTCTGGTTTAAGGATGAATGGTTTTATGCACATCTCTTATTGATCAATCTGCAAATTAATCTTAAGTGCAGTTACAAAGTGGAAAATGCATTGAAAAATAAATATCCAAAGCACAAAAAGGGAATCTAGGGAGAAGCACAGCTAACTAGATGCAGTTAGTGCAAACTAAGCAGAGCGAGAGCACAAATATGAGGGTTAACTGATATTTAATATTAATATATAATGTAACACAGGCATTATTCATTTATTTATTTATTTTTAAATTTTCAATGAGAATCCATCATCATTACTAGATATGCATCTCCTCACCCTGGCTTTGAGTACCTACCTGTAAATAAATCTGTAAACCTCACACACCACTGGACTTGTTCAGGACCAGGGCAGATGGTTATAAATATCAATTATGTTAAAACTGAAATACCTCAGATCAATCTTACACAGCCAGACTGGGTGAGACTGAACCTGCGAACCTCTTCACACTATCCAGGTAATTTTTGACAACCATCAGCATTGCCCTCTAATGCAGTGTCTCCTATGATTGTCAAGATATCTTGACAAATCTGGCAGGAATCATCTTCCAGCGCCCCCTCCTCCCTTTGCTCGTGTCCCCATGCCAGTACTGTTAGTGCTCTATTCTTGATAGGAATCAAACCCGCTGCCCCGAGGCTTCGCTAAAAGGCACCTAAACATGAACCGAGAAGTGAGTCGGTGGGATGAGGTGGAGGAAATTCTCTTTTGGGGATGTGGGGTGGGGGTGGGGGTGGGGGGGATTCATTAAAATATAAAATACTACCACCTCTTGTCAAACTTGAACAAGTATGGAGGAGCTGTCAAGCAGAATCCACTTGTTCTCATAATAGAGAGGGTCAGTTACAGAACAACTTTGAAGCAAACAAGTATTTAATGTCTTGGTCAAGGAGAGTTGCTGACACAGGAGACTGACCCTAGGCCTTCCACTTGAAGGGCACATTTCTTATTCACAATACTACACTGTTGCCAGGTGTACAAAAATGACTGCAACAACTTCAATTATATCAAATGAAATCAGCATATGGCATGCGATTTGCTCACTGGCCTGCATCTGTTTGTGTTTTGTACATCCACAGTTATACAGATGTGTGAGGATTGATGCGACATTTTCATGGCAATCAATAATTAACTGTGGCTGGGAGTTTTGGGTCTTGTGTAAGTATGTCATGACTTTAAAAAGGACAAGGACTGCTGGGCCAAGCAGTAATGCTTCAGCAAGCCCATTTGACACTGCAATCATACTGGATGGTTTATTCAGTTAATGGGTTCAACCACGGACACACACACACACACACTCAGAGTTAAACAGCTTAATGGATTCCTTTCCTCCACTATTCTCACACACACATGCACACACACACGCAAAGAGGCTACTGAGCAAAACTAATGGTTTGTCCGACTCCGCTGCTCTCTCTCTCACACACACACACACACCACAAACAGATCAACAGTCAGTTATGTTTTGTCACTCCTCGGTTTATCCTCACACCCACGGGCACACGTGCACATGTGCAAACACATGCATACACATGAATCCGTGTGCCCACACACAGCTAAAAGACCACAAGACTCATTGAAATACAAAAACAGAAAAACTATTGCACTGTTTGTATTGAACAGATTAGCGTGCGCCATGTGATCTGGCTCTGTGTACACATGTACAAAAATACTGCAAGCATGACAATAGTCTGATTAATGTGTTTAGATGATTGCATAAACTGACAACTCCTCAAAATAATCCCTGTTTTTCAGTTTATTTATTTCTTTAACATGATTAAGGCTGTCAACACGTGATCACTGCTTTGCTTTGGTGTGAGCTGTTGTTCATGTGGAGAGAGAATTAATACAAAATCTTGAGATACTGTTTCTCTGGGTCTTGCACAGTGCTTAGATTTACACCTTGCTGTTGCAGTAAAAAAAGTGCTATGATTTGAACACTGGACTAAGATGTACACTACTGTGGGAGATACAGAGGTTAATGAGAATTCAACATTCTGAGTAATGTGCCATGTGTGAAAATCCATTTAAGTAACAGAAGTAAGGTTAACAAAAATTCCAAAAGGGCATTGCATTACTTTATGAAATATGCATTATATATTGGTAAATTGGACCTTAAAGTTGCAGAGACACACATTAGGTGAGGCAAAATGCAAAAATAGACAATGCTGTTATTTGACTGGAGACTGCAGATGTAAAAAGCAACTGTCCTGTTGCCTAAGGACAGCCATAGGAATTCAATAAAATGAAAGGGAAGACTGGCTGCTGTGGATCTTGGTAAGAGTAACAACTTAAAATAGTACAGTACACTCTGTACTTCTTTTCTATCCTCTCATAGACATGTACAAAGCCTTCCCACAGTAATTGTGTTGTTTCAAATAATTTGATTAAAAGTAAAGCACTGTACATCACTCATATATATTCCAGTAATTCCTGTGTGTTTGAGCTTTAACAGTAGTTTTTATTATTTATGACACTATCAGTTTTTATCTTAGCTTCTTGGCATTTTTCCACAATCCCAAAGCTGATAAGTAGAAAAACATGACACGGTTTGTTAGGAATGTTTAGCACATAACCCGTGTACTCATGTGTGTCTTTTCTACACGTGTAAGTCGAGAACCAGATCAAAAGTAAACAGGAAACCACTAATCCCACTGCTTCCTAGTGCCACTAGTGGTCAGAAACTCTACAGGATACCTTTACTGTTATATTATGGTGTTTACACTTGCACATTTTTGCTGGTCATGTCAAAAAATGACTCTTAAGAGTTGCCTTGTAGACATGATTATAAGCTACCTTCACCGTGTAATAATTAAGCACATTTTCAGACATGTTTCCAAGTTTTAATACTTGAAATTCTGTCCAGGTTTTTTAATTATTTTTCAGCTCCCTCTTGTATTTCTCTTGCTGAGTTGTCTTTCCTCCCTGCACAGTTTACTCTTTTGCCCCTGGTGTTAATAATACCCATTTAAAAAAACTACACCCCAATCTCACTAGACTATTTTTAACCTCCACTGAGAGACCAATGAGATTTCACAGTGACCAGTGGGAACTGGGGAGCAAGACATCCTCCCCCCTGTGCTATGACAGAGAGCAATCTGTCACAGCACATGTGTCATCCTGAATACTGAATAGCTATGGTAATGCTGCCATCTCTGCATATTTTTTTAGGTGTGATCTGGTTCAGAGAAAAGTGTCAAGAGCCTTCATTCTCCTGTCAGTGTGTTTTACAACCATCAGGGCTATTTTCTCATGCATCTCTGCATTTTAACAGAGAATTTATATTGACATGCCCACCCCCACACCCCCCCATCAGCTTTCCTTTTTTGATCTGTAACTGCTTTCAATACCACAGCAATCGAAGACGAGTAATTACTGTAGATTGCTGTCATTTCCCCAGGTTATTCCTTACCTGTGCCACAAAGCGCAACTTAACTGTGCAATTCACCATCTAACTGCCTGATAACTGCAATGGAAAATCCCACAGAGAATAGAACAGAATTTGCATACTTCTATCTACATGTTAGATAGATAGATAGATAGATAGATAGATAGATAGATAGATAGATAGCACACTTTGAAGCTCCAGCGACAGACATACAGGAGGCTCTAATGTGAGAGTTTGTGTATGTTTCAAGTTGCAAAGTAGACTATTTTCTCTGGACTTAATATACAGACTGACAGCTCAGAATTGCCACAACATAAACCAAATTGTTCTGAGGTAATTCTCTGAACTAGCAAACATCTATAGATGTTTGTCAAAGGGATGCAGATACGCTTTAACAGAATCATTTAGCATCACAATGCAATGTTACTTCCCCTGGCATATCTATGTCTTGGTGGTAACATCTCCAATTGCTCTTTTGTTAAGAAAATATTATGGCTTATTAAGTAGTACCTCTGCTGGTGTCATTTGCTAGATTGACAGCTCAGACTACAAGGCCACAAGTAGATTTTGGCAGAAAATCCACCCTGCAAAGTTTGATTTTTCTGCCATCAGTCACCGTCAGAGATGTAGGTGAGCAGAAAACCAATAATCATATTGGTATCGGCTTTAAAATCTTCCTTCAGAAGCATATTTCTTGATGTTTTGTTCATTTCTTTTCTTTAAAATAATTTTACAATCTGTGCTGTATCCACAAAAACAAACTTAAGCAGGCAGATAAGACATTAATTAAAAAAAAAAAAGGTGTCTGCCTTGGGAAACAGTTCATGGTATCACGGTCTTTTGTTTCAAACCTGTCAGATATTGTTTATCTGATTTCTTTAAACAAACAAACAAAAAAAGAAATGCTGTTTAGCCCAGTCATCCACTCTATTATAGGAATGAAATGAAATTGAACCCAGGAACACACACTCTGCATTTGGTATTCAATACACAATGGCACAAAAGCTGCTTTTGTGTCTGTACAGCAAGGTGTAAGCAGTCAGGGGCTGATGAAGGCCTCGGTGTCTGCGGTCACAAATGGCATTAATAGATGCTAATAGACCTGTTATCAGCGGCTCTACTTTGTTAGCATGTCATTATTGTCTTTCCTCAGACGAGAACAGTGACAGGTTCGTTAGAGGCACTTGTTACAACAGCAGACTGACGAGGGGCGCTGCACTGCTGAGTCCTGCGACTGCATGTTCCCGAGTGAGTGTGCCCACTCTTGAGTGTTGCTGACATTTCCATACTCAGCAAGGATATGTATACTCACGTGCACATCTGTGTCGATGCATGAGCCTGACATTTTCCTGCTGTCTGGATTCAGTTATGTTGACTGATGGGAGGATGCTTTGTTTGTAAATACTGTCCATCAATCAGCCCTTGGGCACTCAAAATGCACGTACATACACGTCCATCAACACACACACACACACAAAGATGCCATGAAGTCGCATCCAGAGCCCTGGGTTCTGACTGTTGATCTAAGCAAAACGTCAAGTGAATATTTATGATAATGTGCCCCGGCTGTTTTTAAATAATTTAATGTGCCAATTATTCCTCCAGTGCAGGCAGTACTGAAAAGACGAGGGCAAAGGGTTGACAGCCCAGTCCCTGCAGCACACACACCCTGTCTGTCCTGCTAGACACACTAGGGAAAAAAAAAAAAAGACACAGACTGTGAACATGGATGTATCATTAAACTTCATAAAACAGGATTTCTCAGAGCAGGCATTCACATCTACCAAAAATAATCTATTTTTGAAACAGTAAAGATTTAATGAAAATTAAATAAAACGACTCAGTGTTTGTTATTTTTTCCTTTTTTGCAGACCAGAGTAGCCATTAGGTATTCACAAGACCCATGGGACAAAATTTGATGTTACAAGCTTTAATTATGAAAATAAGTGCCACATAGTTAATCATTCTGTGTGGACTTTCCCTCTGGGACCTTGTGAGCTGAGGGGCCTGTCCTGTTGCCCCCTCTTAGGAGGTGAGCCGTCCCCCCTCATCTTCCTTCAGGGAACTGAGTCAGTACTTTTTAGATTCCACTGAGTGGCTGGGTCTGTTAGCTTTTCAGTCGAGAAGTGTTTTGACACTTCCCCTCTCTTCCTTTTTTTATTTTATTTATTTATTTTTATTATCATAGCCTCTCTCACCCTGCATCCTACATATAGCCCCCTCCTTTCCTCCCCTGTCCTCACATAGTTCCTCTGTTTTCCCCTTCTCTTAGCCTTCCTGTCTTGATATCTTCCCATCTCTCTCAGCCTGCTCTCCTACTTAATTTCTCCCATCATCTCCTATTTCTCTGCCTCTCTGTCTGTATAATTTATTTTCATTTTCTCTGTTCAGTGTTCAGACAGATCAGATTTCAGAATTGTGAGACAACCTTGTGAGAACATTTGCACTTAAATCATTTGCAGTTTTGTAGCAGATAGAACTGGTGGTTAAATCATCAGATATTTTTCCGATTACCAGAGGAAAAAATCTAAAAGCAAGCTGCATAAACTTGGGTTTAAAGTATAGCACCCACACTGAACAGCATTAAATAACACAGTACACAATAACAGTGTTAACCATTTGTGTGTTACAAGAACTATGCAGTGACAGACATCATGCCCTTGGTTTCACTGGTGAAGGAAAGCTGTGTGTTCTTGTCACAGTAGGCATCACACAACAGTGTTTGTGTTCTATAATGGCCCTACCTAGCTGTTCCCTTAACAGATGGCCAATATTCACTAAATACACCAAATTGCATTGTAAGTAGGTGATCAGTCAGGGGTCATTAAACAACCTGGCGGCGTGACCACTTTTGACATGGAGGTAATTTGATATATATTGCACATCAATAAGTTTGTGACTCCACTTCCTCTTATTCATAAAGTATCACCATGGCTATAAAACAAACAATAGCTCATTCCCTGTCACTGTACAAGATGAAAAACTGATTCAGTCAGCAATAGTTTAGTCCAACACCAGTCCAATCAGAAAGAATGATTGCTTGGCAGTTGCAAAACTAGACATACAGCATTATATTCTTGGAAAAGGAAACAAGCGATATTTAGTATTATTGCTTCATTTGGCTGAGAAATATTAATCAGCATGCTTTAAACTAAGAGGGGATTAAATCAGTTGTCATGCTGACTCTCATAATGGCTGCACCCTGTATGTTCCAGGCACAATGCCTTGGTAGTTATCTTGGGAGGTGGGACTTGTGTGTTTTCAGTGTTGTGTGCTGGAAAGAAAAGAAACTATAGAGACACAGGAATCTAAATGATTGTTGTCATGCTGGTTCTAAAGAACACGTTCTGAAAAGAAAGTATTGTACAGCACAACGAGTGCCTCATAGCCTTCCTGTGTAAGACTGGTGTGTTGACAATGGTGTGTTTTTAGTAGTTCATCGTAAGTGAGCCTCATTTTCTTTGACAGAACAGAACAAAAAGTGAGTTTCAGAGAATCCCTAAAGATATCTGACATCAGTGCTTGGCAGATGCATCAGATGATTTGCTTGCAGTACGTTGGCCACTTGGCTGGCCATATGGGTGTTAATATTCTTTCTGAGGCAATTGAAACATCAAATATATTTGCAGCAGTGACCTCTGCCAAAGCAGATGTATCTACATGTGCCAGGTCATTGTAAATGAGGGACATTGTCAAGAGGAGGAGAAGTATCTTTAGCGGTTGTGAGTGGGTCGCTCATACACTGTAAGCCGATTACCTCAATAGATTAATTAAAGGAGGGTGAAAATGTAACAGTCTCATGCAGCAGCATTATTGTTCTCATTCTTCAGCTTTGTTTACCTCCTCTTCCTTGTTCACACAATCCTGTCCTTCTATTTTTAAATACCTTTTAACTGTTCTTCTTTACCTCTATACCTATATCACTTCCACGGGGCCTCCTTCTGTCCTCTGTCCTACATGGACAAAACAGCAAGTTAATGCTTCAGCACCATTTTTACAGGGCTATCAGTCTCTATATGAATGTTACAGCTTGGATTTCTATCGAGGAAAGAAAACTTTCACAAGGACACAGACAAAGAGAGAGCGAGTTGGCCTCAAGGGTGAACGTTTTCTTGCTTCCTTTTCTTTTTTTGTTGTTGTAAATAACAAATTGGAATATCTAGAGTGAAAATCAGAAACATGGGCTAATGTTATCTCTTCTCTTCATATAATGCATCCAATTATCCAGGACTGCGAACAAACTGTCATATGTCAATTTTTCAGTGTGGATAGAGGCATTACAGCTCCAGTTAAGTTTGAAAAGGGGAAATTTAGTGCAGTTAATGTTTGATAAAACCACACTTACAGTGTACTGTAGTTCAAAGGAAATTATTTTTAAGTAAAAGCAATAGAGATCACACAATGCTTGGAAGAGGGTAAAGGACCAAACAAAAGAACCAGGTGAGTACATTGCAGCCATAATTGAACAGGCTGTATTGATGGGCATGAACTCCAGCTGTCCCCTGGACTGAACCTATAGAGTACAAGCCAATATAGAGCCGGATCAATTATGAAGAGCAGAGAATGATGAAAACAAAATCCAAATTATAGATCTTTACAGTGGTAGAGGCTTGCCTGTTTGTTTTGCACTCCACATGCCCCTTTCAAATCAATTTAATATTTTCTTTATGTTTATAGAAGAGGAGTATTATCGTCAGTCACGGTTGATGGAGAATAACACAAAATTATTAACAGAATCCTTCTTTTGCAAATGACTTTGTGTCCAGTGTGGATTACAGAATGTGTTACAGCTCATATGATTTCATTATGGAAGCTCAGTTTTAAAAAACCATTTCAATATATTAATCCTGAAGATTTCCAATATTTTTGTGTGCATGCAACCTGTAGTTTTGTTTTTTTGTGATGATTGGCCGATTTCCCATTTGAAAGATGAGCAAAAACCAGACTGTCAATCACAAGTCTCCAGAGCGAGTGCTAAGATCCAATCATGAGTCCTCTGCTTACTTCAGCACTGTGATTGTGTTGGAAAGAAAGGCATACACTCACTAACAAGGACGATAAGAGGACAACCTCAACATACAATCTTGCTAACCAGAGGCAGCTCACAGGGTTAGATGAAAGAAGACAGAGAAGAATACTGTAACTGCACACACTAACTTCTTAATTTCCCTTTTGTCCTCAATACCCTTATCCCTGTTCTCCTCCCCATGCCCTAAACACACTTGGAATAAATTTGCAACTTCATAATTGTGACTTTGCTTTATAGTGACACTATTTTTAAATTGGAGAAAATCTGACATACAGAATTCATAAAACCAGTATATCCCCCCTGTTCCTCTTCCTCTAAACATCCAGTACAGCAGTAATTAGGAGAGTACTGACCTCACTGCAGCGTGTCCTATATTTTTTTATAGCAGAGACGGCTGGGGATAATATAGATTTTGGCACCACAACTGTGCCTGTTATAGTCCTTGTTTAATTATAGTCTGGGTTGTCACACTGGTCACACACACACCTTAAACACTCCCCATGATTAGTGTGCTGTGGGGGAATATAGCAGTAAGTCATAAGTTTCCTGAGTTGGCACATGCTAAATTTGCAAAACAGATTTTTTTCCCTCACATAAATACCAGAAACTAATTTACTAACTAATTTATTATATTATGTTTTTGTAGAGCAGAGTAGTTTCCACTTCAACCGACATGTAGATGAATCAGATTCTTTTTCTTCAAGTAACTACTATGTCAGGATGAGAGCTTATTTCTTTCTATAAATACCATCCCATCATATGTGGGATAACAGTGCAGATGTAGTTGTGCTCTTTAAAGTAAAATGCTGTAGGATAATCCTCATTATTACTCTTGATCAAACTCTTATGTTCACTGATTCTTTTTAAGAGGCTTAGATGCTTTGTCCACTACACACAGGCCACCATGACATTTTATTGTATATAGCTATGAGTCATATGAGAAGGAACAGAGAAGATTACATCCTTGATTTCATACTGTTTAAAGATGGCTACCAAATACACACCGATTATCATCTTAATTTGCTCCCGTCTAGACTTTAGATTTATGAGTACAGTATGGTCACTTTTATTTTGTGACTCACTACAAATACAAAGAATACCAATTTACATTAAGTTTTTTTTTTTTTTGGAGACTGTGATGTAATCATTTTTATCTTGCTGGCTGCCAAAAGAGTTACGATGATTATAACATGCTAAAGGCTTTTGAGATGTGTTTGGAGTATGTGGTATTGCAGTCTTTGTGGTGAGACAAATGGTGTCCTCCCTTCTGCTTAACAGATTTCCTTTGTACAGTGGAGTGGTTTGCTGCTAAATTTCAGGCACTATCAGAGTCGAGCTCCAGTTCTCTTTCAGAGAAGGGTCATAGTATGATCTGCTGGGTAGATGAAATTGGCTGCATAAATTCAGGTGCTGTGTTGGACCATGGCGGCAGAGAGTTCAGCCACAACACATAAATCTTTGTTTACAAATCTGTTTTTATTTTGACCTTAACCTATGGTCAAGAGCTTTACGATTATGGATTCAAGCGGCCAAAGTCCAGAGGGCCTCAGAGTTAAGCTCCTGCTCCACTGCATCCAGAGGAACCAGCTGAGGTGGTTGGGCACCTGCTAGGGATGCCAGCACCTAAAGTGTGTCCTTCTGAATGTATACCAGCAATGGCTGCCTGACAGGACCGCTCGGGGCAGGCCCTGAGAGGCATGCTGGAGGGGGTTCCAACTGGCAGGAGGTCTCACCAAGATCCCCCAAAAGGAGCAGCTGCTGTCGAAAAAGATATGTACATTGTTCTTGTTGGCACCTCAAACAGACAGAGAGACAGAAGAGAAAATAGTAAAATATTTTACTGTCTGTCTGATTTAAAAAAAAAAAAAAAAAAAAAAAAAAAAAAACACACACAAATTATTACCTGAGGAGCTGTGCCTATATTTTCCTAATAAAATCTGACCACTGCTATTGAATATCAGTGAAATTGAAGAAGGAAAAAAACAATTGTTGTATCATTAAGTCAGGCATTAAACATAACTAGTGAGCATACTGTATTGCCAAGAAAAGCATATTTTTTTCATGTTTTCCATTGTGTTCAATAATTAATAGATTGTGGTTGATGTGACTCCCCTGCCGCAACTAGATGGCTGGCAGAAAATTTTACCAACAGTGTCACAGCAGTAAGCTTTGTGCCTTGTTTATTGTGCATTAGCAAAGCTTTTGTTTTCTGACTATTAATACAATAATCAGTACTTCTACAACACCTGGATTCTGTTCAGAACTGTTGACATGAATGAAAATGCCCCCTCGTTCTGCACTGTTTTCACCTGAAAGGTCACAGTGGCTTTATTTTACTGCTGAGCATGATGCACAAAGACTAGCACTGAGCCTTAAAGTACCATAATAATATACAAAGAGTGAGTGCTTGGGGAGAGGGTAAGCATAGTTAGATCAGTTTTGATAATGACAGTAAACCCCATCGTCATATGCAGTTAATAGCAGACGTGTGGTTTGAGAATTCCCTCCTAACTAGGAGAATATGGCTACAGGTAGAGTATGTCTTGAATATGTTATGCACGCAGCAAGGAAATAACATCCCTCTGTGGTAGACAGAGGTTGAACATGACATCTTCCTGCTCAATATGGAACAGACCTTAGGGGGCAGGTTGTTAGTGGGATGCACAATGCAAAGTGAATGAGGGATAGAAGGTAAGTGGTTGCATAAGAGTGGACTGGAACTGTCTTTCCTGTGGCTGATGTACATTTCATATGCCCAGTGGAAGCACAGGCACAGGGATGGGCTCTGTAAATGGCACTTGTGAGCACTGTTATAAGTAGGTCAGCTGATTTAATGGTGCTCTACACCTGAAGTTACATTAAATCTCCAAAAGCTGCCAGCGATGTTCTCTAATATACAACTGCAGTGTGCGCAAGTCCTGTCACTGTGTTTTCTGCTTGAATAAAGCTAATCTTCACTATTAACACTTGTGCCCTTAAAGATAAAATAAATCAATATTACCCTCTGGTAGACATATGATTCAGGGTTAAGAGATGCATGACCTTCATTCTCATTGAGTCAGAGGGCAGAGGATAAACAATATGAGATGAAGACAGTGCTAATCCTCAGTGTTACTATTGTCTATAACAACAAGCCAAGACTTGACATTCAGCTTAAACACTTTATATATTGCAGTCTGCCAACTGTAGCCCTTTGTTACATCCTTTATGAGATAAATATAGAAGTAATCTGCTGTAATAATGCAGATCTATAGGATTTACCCATGGCTTAAAGAGACAATGTCCTCTCTGAGAAAATATAAAAGTAATTTACCAAGTTAATACCCAGGAAGTGACCTCATGACACATTAACTTAGATACTGCAAATATGCAGAGATTAATATAATGAAAAAACCGCATTGCTTCATTCATCTTAGTAGAAAGTTGCTCTAAATGGCAGAAATTCTTCTTTCTTTTGACAAGAAGTTACTTAAATCTGGACACATTTCTTTTTTCAGTTTACCTCTGCTTTCAGTTTATTCACATTGTCATATTGCATATTGCTATGCATACCAGTGGTGTAGGCAGAAATTGTATTTTGGACAGGCCAGTACAAAATTGGATGGGCCCAGTGTTCAAATTACGGGGGAGCTATGGGGAGCTGAGCTCCCCTGAAAAGGACATGAGTTCACCTGAAAGCCTACTTTGAGACATTTAGGGGAGCTCTGAAATATTGTCCATTTTTGTGTCACAGATTGCAGACTTTGATTTTCTGTACAATGAGGTTCCTGAAATAAACATAGTAAAACGTGCCAGTGTGTGTGTGCGTGCTCGTGGTAAAATTTTGAGTGTTTGGTTAGTGCACGTTTTACGGGTGATCTACTAAGAGTAACTGCCTAAATGGCAACATGTGCAAAAGGCAGTATTGAAATGAGGGGTTTGCGCGTTGTAACCGTTTCCGCCATGGAGGGTACCGAAGGAGAACTGGATGGCCGCAAACTCAAAATGACAGCTGCCTCTGACCAGTATTGAGCCGCAGATGCAGCTCACTGTTGTGTTTCTGATGAGCAGCTAACTGTCATACTGGCTGTCATTCATTGGGCCTAAGGTGCGCGCTGTGGCATCGTGCGTAATGACGTTTAAACTTCCTCCTGCGAGTCTTGCTCATTTAAAATAGGACATTAAAGAACTTTGTTTAGCCATTTTTCTTAGCCTAACGCTATGCCGAGTGAAAAGTCAGCTAGCTTAGCTAACTGACCATAGTTACAGTTGCTAAGGTAGGATTGGACAGTGGGTGTTTAAGGGAGGGGCTTAGCAAAGGGTTAATTAGGCTTTCTTTTCAGCAGTTCTGTTTTCAGATGGCAAATTAAACACTAATAACAATAAGCCAATTTAGATTTACTTCTTTTCTTATGTGAGTTTTAATTTTAAAAAATGTATTTTACTCAAACGTGGATGGGTGGGCCAGTGACTAGTGTGGGCAGCACTGGCCCGTCCAGGCCCATTACTGGCTACATGTCTGATGCATACTGCATTTCATTAATCTGTGCTTATGTGCTTCTCACTTTCCCATATACTGTTTATTCAAGTATAATCATTCATACGCATGCTATATAAAGGCTGCATATACATTATACAGTCTGCCCACACTGTTCTTTAGAACTAAGCCATACAGTACAGTAGCTCTCCTACAGCTGATCACAGTGAGATATTTTACTGATCTCTGTCTTCCCACCATAGCAATCAGAGTTCATGGTTAGCTATAGGCCTGGTTGGATACATCTTGATAACTCAGCAGGAATGACTGTAAATACCAATGTCCTGAAGTGGTTACTTTACCTATGCTGCTGCTCTCAAATAGAAAAAGGCTATTTGAATAGGGGCAGTATTTGTATAAGGACTGCATTACACAGTGAAAAGGGTGGAATATATCCTAACCCCATTGTTTGAAGATAGCACATAATGTCCCATGTGATGATGACTACCAGAGTAATCTCCTCTGCTGCTGCTACTCTACTGTAATGATCTTTGACTTAATACTGTTGACCTTACCCTCATATTTGAGGACAGTAGGTGACCTTTATGGAATAAATACATACCATCATGTCATCTTTTATATTAATACTGTACTTAAGTAATGGCCTGTGTTGTTAACATCACACTATAGCTCAACATGTTGACCTCAAGCCTGTTTTAATCCTGACCACTGAGAATTGTGCAAGGAAACTACAATAGAAGTATGTGTTTAAAACACACAGTAGCATTTTGACGTTATGGTTTCTAACAGAAGTGGACCTTTGGTAATACAGTAACCTATAATACCAATGCTACATGTTCTTCTGTGGAAGACAGAGCTTGAAAATAAACAAATGAATTAAGTAATGAAAAAATTGACAAATAGCCTGAACACACTGCAAAATAATAAACACTATTAAAATGAATATATTCAAACAAGAACTATATGCTGGAAGATTTATTTTTTCCTTAAGCAGTTTTTTTTTCTCTTGAGGATGATTTATACACGTAAAACAGCATTTTCCTCAGGTGAGACCTAAATTATTTTACACTCAATATGCAAATTGAGATTTATTGGGCATTGATGGAAAAATTAGCTCAGCCAATCACAAATCTGGAAAGATCCTTAAGTGTTTTAATTGCATCTCTGTGGTTTGCATATTAAAGGTAAAATAAATGAGGCCACTGCCCGGAGGAAAATCCTGACACTGGGAAAGAACGTGTAATTACTTTGGAATTAATTTACACTTTATAAATGCTTTTCTCAGCTTCATGAATTCTGATCATGTGCATTGAGCAATTTATTTGAACAATTTACCTATTTATTCAGTTTCTTATTTAATTTAAAACAAGTCAAATTTGGTTATGGATATAATCCTATTAATGTCCAGTACATATAGTTAAAAGTCTGCATTAAAATCATCATGTACAGTTTATGTTCATGAACAGATGTGAAGTCCAAATGCTCAGTAAAACACTAAGGTACAAGCTTAACACCAACCACCTCTGCGTGACAGCACTCAGCTTTAATCTACTCTCCAAGCAGCTTGTTGATGTAATATTCATAACACTACTTTTCAACAATGTTTATTATCTAAAATAGTTTCAGACACAACAGCTTTACACAGACTTTGTTCCAATATACTCACACTGCAGTTAGATACAGTGATTCAGTAAATGCAGCGTAGCAATGATAACACTTTCTCTAATAACGGCCTGTACTGCTCTTTCTAAAATTGTCAGTCTGAGGACTGATCTGAGGAAGTCTTTATCAAACTTAAATACCCATAAAACTCTTGAAGCTGCCGTTGTTTCATAACATGTGTCTGAACGAACCAGAGAAGTTATTGACCCCATAACTCTAATCTCTTTCTTCCTGTCTCCCCCTGTGCTGCCGCCCATTCCATCGCCCCAGCAAACAGGGAAAGATAATCTGGGCAGAGATTATTCTGAGATTAGTTGTGTCTGCTCTATGTTGTGTGTATGCACTCTGGCGGAAGAGCTAGATTCATAGTCGACACATAGTCAGATGGTGATGGAGGGATGGTAAAACTGATGCGGGGGACGGGAAAGAGACAGGTGGGCAGATTTACAGTCAAACACAGGAAGATAGATAGCCTGACAGAAAGAGGAAAAAGACTGGATAGCACAAGACAGGCACTGACATGTGGCCCTGCCTGAGTAAGCTTGAGAGGCTGTCAAGTCAGCTGGCTACCATTTATCTATAATGCTGGCTACCATTTATAGATACATGGTGGCCAGCACCCTAGCTGTGTTATTTTGAATGTGCTCTATGACCTGCACAGTTAACTTGTCATGCTTTAAAAGTCAGTTACTAACCTTCAAGTGCCAATGCATGAAGTGCACTGACCCTTTATCTTGCTATTCCTGTATGTAAGTATCTTTATAGGAAGCACAAACCATACAGTAATCATGTTGCATATTTTATAAAGCTTGTGTTTTACTTTTCCATACATCAGTGAATGGTGCCAAGCCAGGATCAGCTGTCCTGAAACAGCATCATCTACACAACAATGACTATAAAAAGCACAGTAAAGGTCAAAAAGCTGAAATGGGAGAAATGATTCAAAAGGCTATCAGCACCAACATTGACCTTATTAAGTGGAATGGGTATGGGCCATGATGGGACCGATCCACATTAAATACAGTTTCTTTGTCAATGTACTTATAAAAGTTTCTGCTATTGGCTACATTCATACAGTCATGGCAAGCTGCCGTCTTAGTGCCACGGCAGTGGCAGAGCTCACATGAAAATGAGTTCCACAACGTGAGGTTTACAAAATATATATTGTGGAAGAAGAGAGCACTGGTATGGAACAGTGCTGAGCTTTGACACCAGAATTGGTGTCAGGAAAGAAAAAGTTGGATCTGCACGTTCCTCGTTCACAAGTGATGTGCATTTTCATTTCACTCTGTCATTGATGTATCGGGACAGATTGGCTGACCCCACTGAGAAATAATTCTGGTCCTGTGTTGAAGAGAGGCTGATTGATTTAAAGTTATTTTCTTGACTTCAAGTTAAGAAAACTTTTGAACATTTGAAACATCATGAAATTCATAGTTTGTGCTCCTCTGTGACAGGGAAACACTTGTGTTTTTCAACCAAATTTCCAGCAATTCTCTAACTCCCACTCCTTTTGCTCTAACTGTCAAACTGACATTTCTAGGTTGCATATTGGTCAAAACCTTGTGTTTACCGTGTGTGTGCGTGCAGACAGGTATGTGTGTTTTCTCCTCTGCCAATCTCTTATTGTTTGAAAGGGCAGCAAAGAGGGCCTGGAGTGTCCGGACTGAAGTGAGTGCAATACATCAACTGCTGACATGTAATGAAATAAAAATGATGTAGGAGCTGTTGACACTTTGGTAAAATGTCCTCCTTGCCATAATGATAGACAACCAGACAAACTTAGATGTGGAGAACAAAAGTCATATTTTTTTTAGAGCAAGAGCAGAATTTGAAGTAACTGTGTCAGAAGACTTTTTCATTAATAGCTTCGACCTGCTGTTTTTCTGTCTTTATGAATGTGTAGTGGAAACTATGAAGCAAAATTCCTATCATACATGAAATATTTTCACTGAGACATATAGATTATTCTGTAGTTTACAATCAAATCATTTAATTTGCTAAAATTTGGCCAATATTTTGTGTGAATGTTCAATGCTTCTTAATGAATTACAACTATTGACCCCTTCCCTAAATGCACAGATTGTAGCTGGGCATCAAAATACTTAGACACCTTTTGTGGGCGGAGGAGGTAGAGCGGGTCATCCACTAATTAGAGGGTCAGTAGTTTGATCCCTGGCTCCAGACCATGTAGCAAAGTAACTCTGGGCGAGATGCTGAACCCCAAATTGGTCCCAGTGACATACCATTAGTGTGTATATGTGTGCATGGTTCCTTAATATTATTTATTAACATACTAGCACACCATATTCATATATTTTTGAAGACTGGGTGATTGAAAAGCACCATCACTTACTTAAAATAAATATAAAGGGAATTCCAAACCTACACATTACTAAAATGGTACAGCAAGTAGTCATTATTAATATATATTGATATTACTCATCGAAGCATGAGTACCTGTAGGCATATACACATACAGTTTCACACTTGGCCAACTGGACTGCCCTGTCCTTTTAAATTAATAATGTGCTTAAAACACACCAACAGACACACTCGTAGGTTCCTGGAGCTGTAAGTAAATAATGTGCAAGGGCAAATACACACACACACATATACACACAGAGTCACTCGCACTATGACAGTCATAACCACGCAGGGGAAAATGTCAGTCTCTTTGTCAAGCAGAAGAGCCTGACAGAATCAATTAGCAGGCAGGGAGAATGGAGAATACTGGATTCAATTAAACTGACAGCTTTCCCCATAGGCACACCACTCACTGGGCCATTATTCAACCAAACTGTGTGTGTTTGTATATGTGTGTGTGTGAAAGAGAGAGAGAGAAGGAAAGAGAACGCGAGAGAGCGAGAGAGAGACAGACTGAGAAGAAGTGTGTGTGTGTGTGTGTGTGTGTGTGTGTGTGTTTGTGTACTTCCATCTGTGCGTGTTAGCAAGTGTCTGTGTATTTATCTTGAGGATGAACTCATTTCTCTCCATCCGCCCTGAGGTCAGCGAGCTCTGTTAGGGATTTGGACCCACACAAACACAGTCAAAAACTAATCCCTCCTTCAGCCATCCCCACCATGCCACACACACACACACACACAGTCCATAGTTCAAAGAGCAGCTTTGGTATCAATACAGTAGGCTACATTAGCTTTAGTAGGAAAATGGCTTTCTGACACTGGCTTTGAAAAGAGCTCCAGCAAGGGCAGATATTTCTATCAGTCTTGATTATAGCCAAATGTACAGTCACTGGCAGGGATGTTGTTTCAGAGCGTTCATGGCTTAGCCCAGAGGCAGTTATAGAGTCCAGGGATGTTCACCCTGAGAGAAAAAATGTAACATTTCAAAATCAATAAGATGAATATAACTGTGAATATACATAATGTTTGTATAATTGAGGCAGAGCAGTAGCTGAGTCTAGGTGGGTGTGTGTGTGTGGAGGTTGCACTTGATTGTTGGTGTTATTATTGTGTCTTAGCAAGTGTTGTTAGCTATTTACAGTCATTAATCTGTAAGGTAAAAGTGCCACATACATACTGCCATACGTTTCTGACAAGGCATCAGAGTTAACTATCAGCAGTCTGTACAGACCTGCACTGGATTAAAGTGTGCAGTCTGGTTTATCTGTTGCCGTCCCTGCTGCTCTGCCTGCACTGAATTATGAACAGAACCTCTGCTCTTGCCTCATCTGTTATTCAGTTCAGCTTGTACCACAGACAAACACAGAGAGAGAATTATGAATGAATTCATAAAACCTAATGTTGAGCAGGTCAAACAATTAGAGCTGAATGAGGCAATGAACGTGACAAGATCCTTTTTTTGGTAACCATTAGTGAGTGACTGGAGTCACAAGAGGCATTTTGTTTACTGTGAATCAGTATTATATTGACTGTAGTGAAAATCTCAAATATTTGATATGCATACAGTGTATCTATAAAACATTGAAATTTTAGCTTGAGTACACATACATTATTTGAATGTTTCCAAATAACACACTCTGTATGCTGTATCCAAATGGAATCCCGATAGAATCGAGAGCTGTTGCAGAGTTTTAAGCCGACTGAAGTTTGAAAACTCCTGATATGAAGTTCCATTATATCTATTTTTATCCTGCATTCTTCTTGTCTCAGATGGTCACATCTAGCTATTAGAGGCTGCAGACACTCACAAAAGCAGCTCCACATGCCTGCAGTGTCACTGTGTTTCACTTCTGTCATTTATCTCTTCATTTTCAATACAGTAGCACTTCTTTGTGTGCTTCTTTGTGTGTAAAGAATGCATGGTTGTGGTGGGAGATTTTTAATACTGATGTAAGTCTTCTCAGTACACTTTCTCTGTACTTCTAAATGTATTTTTTTCTGTGTTTACAAATGCTGAAAGAGACAGGGAAACTTACAGGGAGTCTTTAAGTCCATTTTTAATATTACCTGTAGATCCACATCTTACATATATAGGTTTAAGAAGATCTCGGATGATTATGGAACAGAAAACAATACATAGGGAGAGAAAGATCTCCAAACTGTAGTTGGTGACCTCTTATTGAAGATGAATGAGCCTGGCTCAACAATCATCAAGTAATGGAGAGATGTTTTCCCTCTCTTCAACAAGGCCTATCTTTATTTTGCTCATTAAAGATAAAGTCCATAATTAGAACCTACAGATAAGATGTGAAGGTGAGGAGCTTAACTGTTAACTTACACTAACTAACTAATCACATCAGTGTTGAAAATATTGCTTTGGAAAAACAAGTTTTCATTCAATAGTAGATATGTTATTACATTATTTGTAGCATGCAACACTCCTGAAGTCAGACACTGTCCCTGTAATGGTTGGGATAATGCTTCTTGGACACTAGAGGTTGACCAATTGGTCGGTTGGCCGATTTTTGTCAATTTTGAAATAATCAGCATTGGCTGATTCCTACGCGTATTGAGCCGATTACCAGGCAGGCGCATCTGCAGGCAGCCCATTGTTGTTGCTGTGGAACACTTGTGATACCACTCCCTTGTGCCAGTCAAATTGCCATTCTATATGGCAATTTACATTGTAATGATTATGTCGCTACAAAATCCAAATCTGTTTTTTTTCTACCATAACAAGCAGAAACAGTAGTGTTATCTACTGTAAGTGCTTTATTTTTCCGAGAACACACAAGTTACTGTTTAGGTTCATATATACGTGTATATGTGTATACTCTGTATTCTGTTCAACACCACAGATTGATCGAGATCGACGTAGAGGCTTTAAAAGCTGTCCTGCTGTGCTCCCCTTCGGCCTTCCAGTGAGTCAGATCAGATATCACTTATATTTATGTTGCAATGAACCCAGTGAAAAAAAAAGTCATTTAGATGGTCACTGTACATTTTTATATACTGATTATCCAACAATAATAATAGAAAAAAATATTTTTAAAAGGGAGAGATGACTAATAAATGCAGAGCACTGATGTCCAGACATGTATAAAATTCTTGTTAAACAGGTGCTGTCTCAGTATGGCAGCAAATATCCTGACCCAATTTCCACGCAGCTTAAGCCCAACAAAGTCAACATGCTTGTCTTTTTGGCCACGAGCCTGGATCTATAACTTTCTCATTTTATGTGTTTATTTTGGATCCAAGTAATAAAACTACTGGAATAAAAGTTCATTATATTTGTTTTGAATCATCCTCTTTAATTCCATCTCAGCTCTTAAAGAGAGCAAACTTTTCCATTTGTATTTCCATGTGATGTTGGCTGTCTTGTTCCATGCAAGCTTGCCTTGACTATTTAGACACGTGTGCAATAAAGTCAACTGCTCTCACTGTGTTGCTACTGTGTTTGAGTTTGGCAAACACAGAAGACTGAAACCAAACTAACTGACTCTCTCCCAAAGGACATTACTTTGTAAATGTATATCCTGATAAAATATGGAAATAATACTGTGTGACGTGATATAACAGATGTATTGCAACCACGTTTGAGGCATTGGTCCTGTGTTTTCTCTGTCTACCTTTGTCTGCCTGTCTCTGTCTCCTCTGTGTGTCCAATTCACTTTGCGGGCTCTTTTTTCACACACTGTCACAAGCAGTGGTGCTGCATGTTGCTATTTTTGTGACCTTGAAATGCACGAGATTGAACAACAAAATGGGAGTTGCATGCAAATAAGGTAGAATGTGGCAAGGTGCTGGTATTTTATTTTATTTTATTTTTTTCAAAGTAATTGCTAGGGACCACGTCTCTCATCTTTTATAATTTGGTGATTTTGCCTGCTAACGTTAAAGGAATGTATGCCAGAAATGTGCAACTGTGACACAGTAATGCTAAATAATGTGAATAAACAACAGTAATAACGGTAATCTGAATGAAGAATAATCAAACAGGCTTTCTGTATTGCTAGACAGTGACCATGGGGTATTGGTATCTAATGGGATTTCAGACTGTATCTCTTTGCAAGCTCATAGCTGAACAATCAAACAATACTGCCTGTCTGTCTGCTTCTCTGTCTGTTTCTGTCTGTCAGTAAGTAATTTTGACCCTTGCAGGCGCACACACAGAGAGAGACACAGACACTTAACCAGTTAGCTCCTAAACCAGCTATAATAGGTTAGATTTTTAAGAGCCACTGCCAGATTTCCTCCCATTTATCAAAAGTATTGATCCACAAACCGCCCATGGCCCATCAACCACAGAGAGAGAGAAAGAGGGCAAAAGAGAGAAACAGACACACAAAGGCAGTCAGAGAGACAGACAGAGAGGAGATTAAATTCATTTAAAGTGCAGTGTTGACAGTGGGGGCCATGCACTAGATTTAGCACATCTATCATAGATAAAATTCAGAAAGGAAGAGATGGAATGAGAGAAAGAAAAGAAAAGAAAGGAACGTTTGAGCTTCAGAAGGGGAAAAAAGATGGAACAAATGTAGAAGAGAGTGTGAGAGAGAGAGAGATGAAATATTATGGAATGAGTGGTGTTGACACTGGGGAGCATGTATTTAGTTCAACTGGCGGATTAAAGCCTAATTTTACATCCATCTAAGTGGGCCATAGGGGGAGAGACTGGGGCTGAGGCTGATGCTTGTTAATGGCTTAAGAGTCTTGTAAGGGCTGGGATAGACTTTGAGTTCAATGACAAGTTGTACTTGATACACGCTAGAGGTTTTAGGAGCTCAAGAAAAACATGTTTTCAGTTCAATACTGTCAAGCAGAAGATCCAGGCCAGCTAAGTCCTCCAGTTTTAATGTAGTTCTGGGGCCAAATGAAAACTGCACAACTCCATAACTTTTGAGAAATGTTTTGTCTTCACACTTTAATCAAATGCACTGTAGCCTAAATGCTGACTAAGGTCCCTGACCTGTAGCCTTGGAAAGCCCGCTCAAAGTACAACGCACAGTCTATTTAGATAACCACATACTGTAAACTGTGATAAACTGAGGAACTAAATATTCTCTCTCAAGTTTAGTCTGCAAAACCTAAAACCACAATAATCCTGCAGACTGTGCAACTGTGGCCTGCAATAGTGCATACCCCCCCCCCCCCACACACACACACACGGGACATTTGGGACATGTAGCGCTTGACTTGAATTAGCTGCTGTATATAAAAAATGTTCCAACAGAAGAAAAAAAAAAAAATGAAGTTCTCATTTGAGTATTTATGGATTATCAGCTCTTGCCCTGATTTGTAATGCATGCATTAAAACATAATGAATTCAAAGGCATTAACTGTAAGTTTGCATGAGAGAAAGAAAGAGAGAGAGAAAAAAACAGTAGAACAAAAAAGAAAAGAGAAATATGGCAAAATGTAGAGGAGGTGAGAGGAAAAAATAGGCGAACAGACATACAGTTAAAGAGCACAAACAGTGTAACATAAAAATGAAGGAGACAGAGAGGCTCAGTTTTATGGCTGGGTGAACATTTCAAGCAGGAAAAAAATATATTAATACTGATGTTCCACACTGACAGGAGTGGCTTGGTTACATGTTTACACCCTCACGCGTACAATCCTCGCAAATGATCTACTTGGCTTATGCAAATGCAGTGTCAGCAAACGCAACACTATTAAATCAACATATATCCACACAGAAGAAACCAAAGACCCTCACACACACACACACACACACACACATATACATGCTTAAAACAGCACACCCTTGCATGCAAGAAACCAGCCTTTACATAATTAATTATTTCATCCATCATTATATGCACACTCACACTTTCATTTGCACATACGCAGACTTTGAGCTAGATCAGCCATTATTTGGCTGCCCACTGTTCTGTATGTGGAGCATACACTGACATATAAATGTACATGAACACACATACACGCATGCAAATTCACACATGAAAATTATGAGCACAGGCAGTGCAGCAGGGGGTTAGCAGGTTGTGATTATTCTCCTCTTTAATACGTCTCTCCATCTATCCCACTCTCACCTCCCCTCTGTCCCTGCTCTCTCCATCTCCTTATTTATGAACCTCATAATAAGCACTCACACCTTTCCAGTGTGTGCTTCTGTGACAGTGTGCGAGTGAGTTGAGGTCGTGGTCATATAACTGTGTGAGTGTATGTATGGTGATTATTTAAGAGCTGGTCATTACTGTAGTTTCCTGCTGAATAAAAGCGAAGAGGTGGATACATGAGACAAAAATGGGAGAAGAGGTAGAGAGCATTATAGACAAAGTATGAGAGAGCGTGTGACTAAGGAAGAAAGGAGGAGGACAGAGAGACATGGGGCCGGGGCATGATGGACAGTGAGAGAGGAGTTATTATTACCAGCCTCAGTAATAAATGACAGATCCCTCACAAGAACATGCGTGAGTTCATATGTGCATGCATGCATGTTCAACACACACCCCAGCAGAGTATAACTAACTCAAATGGGCCAATTAAAAGAGGCTGCTACTGAGACACTGGCCTATTAGCAGTGATGGGACGCTGTTTCCAGCAGTTAACAGTGATTACTCAGTACCTATGTGAGGCCATTAGCTCAGGGCACAAGAGAGACATAAAATGCTTAGCTTTGAAACAACACAATCAAAATCAACTTGCCTCTGACATGAGGATTCACTGCCCTTTTAACACAAGCGCCTAATGTACACTGGCTTTCCTCTCTCTGCTAAGTACAATAAGTACTTTACCTTTCAGCAAATACAGGTCAAAACTTTTAAGGTGCCACACTGTCATGCAAAATTTGTAGCTTTTACAGCTTTTCTTCTTCTTAAGTGTTAATTGCTAGCTTGTGAGTAAGTGCAACAGGTTGCACGAGGCTTGGCACAATGTCGCAGCATATACAAGTTCTCACCTGTGTGGGTATTTTTAGAGGTGGTGAGGATGTTCCCAAAGAAACAGATGACATCTTGTAACATAATTTGTTACAAGCACTCAGTCAGCTTCATATTTAATGTTCACCTCCAAAATAGAGGGTAATGTGCTGTGTGGTTTAAACAGCAAGAGGGAAGGGATGGGCTGTATTTTCCCCACCACAGCACTAAAATGTGGCTTCATAATTTCATAAAAAGGCATCTAATCAAAAGAAGTTGGTGGATATTGAGAGCAAAAAAAATCATATTTTGCATATTTTCACTGGTGCTTTTATGCCTAACCTAACTAAATCCCAATCGTAGTGTTGTAACATGATGAAACAGATTCCTTTTTCAGCTGTGATGTGATCTGTTTTGGAAGGCACAGACAAAGGATATTGTCCTGCCAGTAGGGCCGCACATCAGAAGGCACTACTGTATTTTGTTCTAGAGGGCATGTACAAACACTGTGTTTTTGTTGAAATTTGGAAATTAAAAAAAAAAAACAAATCCCATCTATACAGTGCTCAGCTGGCTCACAGTCACTTATCCATCTTTGGGACAGCTAGCTCTGACCCCGACTTGGCAGCAACCTCTCTTAAGTTATTTATTCTGATCCAAAAAATAAATAAAAATAAATAAAAAATGTTTTCATACTGTTATCTCCAAGGAAACACAAAACAAACCCACCATATTTCAGGCACAAAGAAGTTGTTATAGCCCCAGACAGCCCATCGTCTGGGCATCTTTCCAAACTCAGCAAGCCAGTTCTGTGATAGTGTTGGTCACCCAGAAGTGCATCGTAGCCCCTTTGTTTACAAACACTCAGACTTGTTCTTCATTCATTTTCAACAGGAGATTTTTTTTTTATTTTATTTTACTGACAGTAATCCCAGACATAGTCATATATTACTGCATATCCACCCTGCAGAAAGACAAGACAGCGATATACAGACCACTGAGATACACTTAAATCCTACTGCTGGGGAGAAAAGTGAAAACTCAGCAACTTGCCACTGTTTTCACTTTTGATTGTGTCTCACTGGCAGCACTCTGTCCAGGTATGTGTCTTCTTAGACAGTGTGTGTCTGTGTGCAGAGCTTTGTTTTCTCATCATTTATTCACCTGAGTTTGTTCCACCTTCCTCTCTCAGCCTGAATAAATAAGAGATGGCGGTTGTGCGTTCGGGAGCTTGGTGACTCAGTTGGGCTTAAGCACGTTGAGTTTGGACCCCTGACAGCGGGTCCTCCGTGTGGGTCTGAGCCAGGCTCCTTACTCCTAATGAGGCACTGTTCCCTCCTTCCACCCCTCCCTCTTTTATTTAATCTCTCTTTCATCTTTCATTCTTCTTCCACCTTTCGTATCCCCTTTGCCCATCTCCCCATCCTCTCTCCTCTTCTTTTCATCTTGCTCCTTGCCCTTCCACACTCCTTCACTGTTTTCTTTTTGTTTTCCCCCAGTCATTCTTCTCCTCTTCCCTCTTTCCACCCACATCTCCTTTCTTCTCTTTCATCTGTCCTCAACTCTAACCCATAACTCCCCCCATGTTTCTTGCATCTTGCTTCTCAATCTTCCCTCTGCCCCCCCGCCGCCTTGCATCTCAATAATATGAAAATTAATGAATGATAGTGAAATGAAAATGGATGCATGCACCTCTTTGAGGTTATTGTACATCACTCCATAAGAGCATCATACAAACGCTCAGAAATATTTATGTAAACGAGGATCAAAGAGAACTACACCCAAAGCTATATTTGACTGTCAGATGTCACTTGGATCAAGGAGAGATGATGTTTGTGGGAATACAGCTCAAAAATCACATCTAAATGTCAGGCAGGAGACTTGACATTAGTGGCAAGATAATAAATATCATTCATTGTCAGCATTACAGGAGGAATGGAAAAGTTAAACAAAAACGAAACGCACCACCGAGTTGAAGAAGATATTTCAGGCCTTTATGTCTGTGGGGTAGGGTGTGGGTTGCCAAGCTGTTTTAATGACTGCCTTTTATGGGAAGAATATTAAACTACATTTTGAACATAATGACTGATGTCTGTGAAGGGCAGAATAAATCTCAGAATTATCACAGCACATTTAACAAACTTAACAAGGTCATGATTCAACTTTATAGACGTTGGAGTGCCAAAAAAAAGGTCAAATTTATGATCTGAAAAGCGTTGATAATTAAACATGAAGCACCACAACAAAATCGCTCCATACAGGTGTTTTAATTACACTATAATATGCCGACATATGAGCTAATATCATCAGGTTCAACTGTGTTCAACTGAACAGCTGAACACAGGTGACTGACTAAAAATGTGTAGGTTTGTTTAGAAGACACGATGCAGAATCTCCTCAGCAACACTACCCTTCACTTAAATATATTACATCAGCATACAGGCTGCTGTACAATGCATTGTCTATGGCAACTTTAATCTCCATGTACTCAAGGCTTAGTCATATGTTATAAATAACTGATTAGTGCTCTGTAATATTGTGCAGTAGTTATGTAGAAATACTCATAATATCCATATCAAGGTTGTTAGGTGTTCTTTAAGAAGCTGCTTAAAACAGTTCACATACTTAATTGTTATTAACCAGGTATGGGAATCAATTATGCTGTCTCTTTAACAAACACACTTACATTCCTACATTAACAACAGTGCTGACTGAAGTGTGGACTGCTTTTTCATAAGACACTTATTCAGGACACCTCTGCTTGATCTACCGTGGCTTGGATTGTACCTCATTTGTACATATCTTTAGGGCTTTGGAAAAAAGCGGTTGCCAAATGAATGTATGTAAATGTAATGACTTTGATCTAAGATACTATATTTATAGCTTATAGTGTAGCCGTATAGGAGCTTGACAAGCAACAGTGACATTTGATTATTCAAAACATGTATTCATCACTTGTATCCTCTGTTGCTACTTTGCACTACATACATGCTTCATAGAAATTCAGGTTTCATTTTGAAATCTATATTAGCCACTAAAATATGCCGCATTTATTTAGATCAAATAAAGCAGAATACTTAAGCCTTAAATAAACTGATTTGTCCTGAGTGAGATCCCAAATAAGCCCCTAGTATCTCTGGGTCAGACTGTTTATTGTCCACAGCTAATTCTATTGTGCTCTAACACTGTGAGGTAAAATACACAGCAATTATCCAAATCAAACTCTTTAGTATACATATGTAATGCAGCTTAACCTCTAAGGGGTTCAGCCATTCAACAATGGAATCTTAATGGGGTCAAATGGATTAAAAAGCAATGGACAGAGATGAAAAGACACTGAATGAGAGAAACAGACAGAGAGAGAAAATGCGAGGAGGAGAGGCTTGATGCAGACTGTAGCTGCTGACAGCTACTACTGTAGATCAATGTAACAGGGTGCAGCATTTGAAAAATAGAAATGTATGACCCAATACATGATAATGCCAGATTGCTGTATATGTATGTGTGGAGGCATGTGTCTATTTATTTATAGAAGGAATCTTGGATCACAAGATACAAAGGGAAAGAAAAGAAGACACCTGAGAAAGGTGTAAGAGGAAGAGGGTATGAATAATGCAGTGATCAGTGAATGACAGGGAGAGAGAGGAAAAGAACGAGAGACAGAGAGAGGAGGCAATCAGAGTGTTGTGTTTCAAGCCTATACCAACAGGAAAAAATGGATCTTTCCATGATATCCAACACATCCACAGAGCATAATGTCAATACTTCTATTGTAATCATCTTTCACATGACCTGCAAACAGACATGTTTCTCATAATGGGTTCAAATGTCACGTGCTTGTTCTCTATCAAACACAAGCAACCACGCACATGCATGAAAAACCCAACTCACATATAGAGGGTTTGTTTCTATTCTGAACATCTGAAGAACAAGAGAAATCCTTGTTAAAGACCATTTTATTCAGTAGTTTAGCAGGAGAATGGCAGTTTCATTAGATGGGAGAGGTACAGGGGAGGAACTGTTCAAGGTTAGAGTGATTATGTACAAGACGAGGTAGCTACTAAAAATAAAGAGCACATTTTTTTTTTAAATGAAATGGAATTTTAATATAGAAAATACAAGAAATTGATGAGTTTTGTTTTAGCATTTATTCATGAATAGCTATTAAGGCATGCAAAGTTGGCAAACAAGGTTAAAAAGGGTTTTCATGTAGTTGTGATCTGTGGAGGTTCCTTTTTTTTTATAATCAAGGCTGTTTATTGTTGTCTCCTTTCTGTTTTTTTCTTGTTTTAGAAAATTCCATGTTAAGCCCCATTTATTATTTAAGCGCTTGAACAAATACCAGTACTAGTAACGAGTAGTGGCATGTCTTTATTCAGGTTTTATAAAATTTTTGATGACTCTGGATTGATTTGCCACTAATTCCCTGGATCCTGTCCCTAATCCTAAACATAAACACCAATATAACCCTTGATCTTAACCCTCAACCCCATCCCAGTAGAGGGATAACAGGATAAGATTTCAGAATGGGGGAGTGAAAAATAATTTCAATAACATAACACTCCAAGAGAGAAAAAAAGCAACTGAATAATAATAATGAAATTCAGTTCAATTTCAGTTCTGTATATGTACATTTTTTATGCACAAGCATTACCCCAAGTCAGTTGCAAAGCACTTACAAATAGGACAAGGACAAAAAAGCTTAATACTTGATTAATCTCATCCTGGCTTACTGCTGAACTAAATTGGACTGCAATACATTCAATATATTGGATTGGGTTTCACTGATTGGAATTAGTTAGACTTGTCTTGTTCACTATTGATCCTTGTTTTGATCCTCTCAGGCTTTTTTCTGTTTTATGTGGTAAAATTGTACTGTAATGGTATTTAACATGCTACTATATTTTTAATGCATTCCCCATCCATACATGCTTCTTTGACTGGTGTGGAGTGATGAAGTGATGATGTTTAGGCTGTGGGTGAAAACTCAAGTGAAAAAGGGGGGAGCTCCACACAGACACAATGTGCGAATTAAATATTTTATCGGGCTGTTTTCTTAGTCACAACAACAAGAAGTACTTTGTCGGTTAATGGCTGGAGTTTTGAAATGTCAACATAGTTTTGCTCACTTCACTCTCTCACCTCACACCCCTGCCAGTGAACACACCAGTGACTTTTTATGCATGAATTAGGCTCTAAACCTGTGATACTAATTCCCGTTGACTTGAATAATAACTATAGATAGCCTGAAAATTTCTTTGAGATGATGTGGATGTCCTAATCATTTAAAAAAATAAATGTATTTATGATATTCTACATTAGAAACTTTGTTAGGATGTCATAGCCTCTCAAAGGGAAGTCTGAGTTCAACACTACTAGGCAGCTTAAAACATAGATAAACCAGGCTTTAATATTAAGCTTGTGCAAGCACATGATGGAAACCCAATCATTAATAAAGAGCTTGTTTACTCATATTTCATTGAGTGTAGTGGGATGCAATCCATCCAACAGCTCTCATCTCTTATCCTACTTACCATCCAAATCCCCTCTTCTCCTTTCCCCTCATCCTCTCTAGTTTCTCTTCTGCTCTGCTCCTCCCCCTCCTGCCCCACGGTTTCCTCTTCTCTCCCACTGCCTCTTCTCTTTCATCCCCTCCCCTCTTCCTTTTGCACTGTCTTCTCCTCTCATTTACTACTTTTCTCCCCCATCCCGTTCCCTCACTCTCTCTATCTCTCACTGTGTGTCATGTGTCTTTTTAATTACTCTTCCTTGCATCCATAAAGATCTGAAGGCCGTGTGTGTGTGTGTGTGTGTGTGGGGGGGGGGGGGGGGGGGGTAATGGATGGATGAACGAGGAGAAGAGCAGGGAACTGGAGGGTGGGGGGTTGGGGACGTGTTGCGGGATAATTAAACATCGATTTGGGATGATGATGAAAATGGCAACAAGACGCCAAACAAGGGGATTATGGGTCGGACAGCCGACGGCGTTCTGCTGAGCTCTGCAAATATCCAGGAGAAGGGAGGAAAAGGGAGGCAGAGCACGGAAGGAAAAACATGGAGGGTAAAACCGCAAGTAAAGGAATACAAAGAGGAGGGATGAATGGAGACAAGGAAAGATAAGAGAGCAGAAGAAGGGGGAGTAAAGATGGGGAGGGAGCCAAAGAGAGTTGGAATGAAGTAATAAAGTAAAACAGGGATAGAGAGAGAAAAACTGGGATATAGAAAAGTGACACAAATTGAAAGGGAGGAAAACTGTCCAAAAAAGGGAAAAGGAGTAAAAAAAATCAACAAAATATAAAATGAAGGACGAGAAGTAGACTTGGAAGAAGATATGTGAAAAAAGAAGAAAGAGAACGAGGCTGCAGACGTGAAAGAGAGAAAGGAGGAGAGATGACTAAACAGACCCTGTCTTCGGTGTCTTTGAACTTAACCTCTCTGATCTGACTCATTAGTTCTGCATTTAATTGGTGCAAATACAGCAGGTTCCGGCGATGCAAGGGTGTGGGTGTGCGTGTGTGTGTGCGCGTGTACGTGTGTGGCTAGTCATTTGTCATTAGGCTCTTTAGTGAATCATTCAGTTATATGACAATGACCTACAGCAAACTGAATGCTCATAGCTACCAGTGGATGCAGTGCACACGAGTGTGCATGAATGCATGTGTGTATTATGATTGGGCGGAGATGTCAGTTTGCTGATAATAAATATCCACAATGCAGAATATGACATGTAGCTTGTTTGATCACATACCGTTTTTAATGTAAATTTAGTGGCTGTTCAAGACCTTATCTTGAACTAACTACAACTGCAATATTCCACTGTAAGTCCACAATTGATAGAGGTATTGGCAGTAATATTTGTAAGTGTACTAAATAGTTGTAACAACAGGAGCATCCCATGATTCAAAGATTTTTTTTTTTTTTTTTCCCATCAGAGGACTACACGTCTGACCTGAAAAGACCTGAAAACAGTGACATTATTGGTACAAAATAACCAGCTTCAGTGGTTTTTAAAATGCCATGCATCAAAACCTCGTCTCCATTTGTGTGTATGAGCATGTAAGCAGCCACTATAACAGTCTCTAAAAAGCAGTCCATTTTAGCGTGAGCTTCTAGCTGAGTGATCAGAGGCTTAAACCTACTAAATTCCTCAAAATATTTACTGTGTCCAGAGTAAATGTTATTAAAGCGAACTGCTGCCACACACTATGGCAAAAGAGCAATAGTTCATCAGCCCTTCTGTACTTAGAGCCATATAATATATTATCTCCCATTCCAAGATCAAATGCATTTGTCCAGGGTTCACTCATTAAACTTCAATTTTGTGCGCAACAGGGCCAGTTAAGACTAACTCATTATCCGTATCACTCAATTTACGACAGAAACTTTCTCTGATTTTTTTCTACACAGCTGATTTACCAGTTGAATTGGAATAATTTCAAGTTGACAAATGGCGCCTCTGAACTAAAGTAAGTTAATTTGGTCATAATTCCTTACTGACAAAGAAAATATATAAATAAAGTAATACATTGTAAAACTTTTAATATTAGTAAAGTGCTTATTTGCTGAGGTTTGTCCAGTGAAGCTTATTTTGATCATAATGGCACATTTTTAGGTGATGTAGAAGCTTACTTCTTTTTAATGCACTATTATTCTACAATACAATGGAGACTTGTTTAAAAAAAGACAGATCCCTTCTCTACTGTTTTTAACATACAGTACATAGCTGTTTTGTAAGCCTATAAGTGTGGCTTTGCTCTAGTTTACAAATGCAGTATACACTATAGTTGAAGTTCAAAACTTTGCTGTCCCTTTCCCTCTATACATCAGTACACATCGGTTCTACAGCTTAAAACCTTAAAGCACTTAGGAGATGTCTAATTTGGTTTACCAAATTGTGAAGCTGTGACATTCACTGACAAAACTCATATAAAATAATTAGCATATGGACTGCTTGGCCTCTCTCTGTGTGTATTTATAGATCTAGTTTGAACAAAAGACTGTGAACTTCAACCCCCACTACATATTAATATTAAGCATGGTCAAAAATGGACAGATGCACATCACACATGAACGAGCGTGCTTGCGCTTCATATACTGTACATGTCAAAAAAATATTTGCAAGCTGCATGCACACACTCTCTCTCTCTCTCTCTCTCTCTCTCTCCTCTCTCTCTCTCTCCTCCTCCCTCTCTCTCTCTCTCTCTCTCTCTCTCCTCTCCCCTCTCCCTCCCTCCCTCTCTCTCTCTCTGTCCCTCTCTCCCTCCGTCCCACATCCCACTCTACACACCCACATGCAGGCACACCTCAGCCCACCCAGCTTTGCTCCAGATGCTCCCACCACCTGCTCCAATGCCATTAACCCCCGACAACCTTCTACCTCCAACCAACACACACGTATACGCGCTCACAGAAACACTTCTTGTGCACTGCCTTCAGTTCATTCAAATTTCAGTCTAATGATGCTTGACAATTCACTATTAATGTCACACCAAGTACTCTAATGGGTTTCTAGAATTCCATACTGAATGTACAATGTCTTTTATTCCTCTAAAAGAGAACTGAGGGATATTTCAGGGCATTAAAAATACACAGTACTTACACCCATTTTTCACTTGCTGTCGGGAAAATAGCTCTGCCTATCAGAACTACAACAGGTCTGATGATTGAGACTGACAGATAATAAGACGTTTGTGTCAAAACTTGTCATCATCCATATAATGACAAAGCGCAAAGAGTGTGTTTATGTTTGTTAACGTCATTTAATGTGCACACTATCTAAGTAAAGAATCGATAAACAGGCATTAGAGTAGATTTACCTGTTATTAATGCATGCTTCCAGTCACTGCATCCTTAGTCTGCTGGCCCACACAGATTTTGTGTGTCTGTGAGTCCATTACCCAAAGAACCACTAACCACAGTCGATGCAGGGAGGGTAGAGAAACAGAGACAGAGAGAGCTAGGACACAGGCGGTTGGGCTCATGTCTGGGTTGGTGTCTGCATTTTGCACGTGTTTTTTTGTGGGTGTGTGTACGTGTATATGTGGATGTGTTACTTTGCAATTGAAAAAGGTTCACACTGACCTCTCCCTGGCCTTGCGTGGTGAGGAAAATGTGAGGCGAATAAAATTCTTTAAATCACGCACACACACTCAGACACAAACACACACACATGCACACACTCAAAAATCTTATCCCACATACACTCAACAGCATACTCACTCATACCTGATCCAGACAGACAAAGTGGTGTGAATTTATAGACAAATCAAAGGTGTAAGCTTAACAGTGCATTTTGAAAAGTGTCTCTTTACAGGAAGTGTTTATTTGTGTGAGTGTGTGCTTATGCATGTATGATGGTGCTTTGCATTGATGGCACAAGGTCGATGTACTGAAAATGCACTTTCAAAGGCAGTCATGCTCCCACACCAGGATTAAAGTATTTTCTTTATGGAGTAGGCACCCAGGTCTGGGGGCTGACATAACACACTGCAAAAAATATCTCATTTAGCATATCGCTAATCATTTATGTTTTAAAATCAAACCAAAATGTCTTAAAATATGGTGATTGCCAGACATACTTTACAGATATATAATTACTGTAAATGGGCTGTACATTAAAATACAGTACAGGTGACCACAGAGAGGGACAGAAACACAGTTAAAAGTTTTCACTGTAATCACGAACAGGATATCCTGATTGGCAGATCTCAACACTTCTAAGTCAGATTCTGCTCACACTGCAGAACGCTGAGCTGACCACATCCATTAGGTGGTCGGGTCTGCATTTTGATGGTAACTCTGACTCAGACCTTGGATATCCATCCAAGTCACAGTACACAGGATCTAAGAACTTTTTTACCCCCCTGGAGATGTGCCAGAAATTCACAGAGACTGAGAAAAGAGGTGTGCCTCGAGCACAAAGATAATTATAAATTTGCTAATGTCAGACTTTTTATAGAAAGAGAGAAGAAATAATAAGAAATAATTTCTCAACTCTTGTTTTAAGTTGGTCATGTATGCAGAAAACCTTTTCTAATGCTGCAAAAGGTGCCATTTTTACTAAACATTGCCATGGTTACTGGTGGCAATATCAAGAGTGGTGACAATGATTGACTCCATTGACCTGTTTCTATGCACAGTGCTCATTTCCATCTGTTCTGTGTAATAAGTACAACACATATAGAGATTCACTCTCAGTTGGAAATGCAGCTGTCATTTCCAAACACTGACAGAATGAATGTAGAGAGAGGGGAAAAGATTGTGTGGGTTGAGGGGAAGGGGAAGGAGGGAGGCAAGACCACATAATGGCCAAGTGTGAACACCCAGCGATACATCACCAGAGATTTTTCAGGACAGGATCTTCAATCATACTGAAATGAGAAGTGTAGTTTTAGGCAAATATAGCTCTGGATTGTGCTCACCATTTTCAGCTACAGAGTGCAAGCCAAGCTAATGCCAGTGTGTTTGGCTGGATAATGTGCTACACCTGGTAAGGCCTGCAGTAGAATCTAAGCTATTGATCCTGCTTAACCTCTGACTGATCACCGATCAGTATATTTAATACAGAAATTGTCGCTTGTCCCAAAAGTTCAACCAATGCACAAATCTATGTACATACACAGTATACACACATACGCACCTTTTGTACCTAATATAATTGTGTTAAAGGTACAAATAAGAATAAGCTTTTTCAGACTTCCTTTAAATAAACGCGCATGGATATCGACACATAGAGAAGCCTCCTACAGAGGTCTGATGCCACTGATGGCACTGAAACTGACATTGAGTTTTTTGGTAAAACCAGCTGGTTTCAGTGTGCACACCCTTAAACAAGCATCACATGCACATGTGCACACAAGCACACACTAGAATAGACATTGATTATATTAGTCAGGGGGGCTTTGAAGAGCATGTCTCAGACACAGGGTTAACTAATACACTGCCAACCAGTGATTTCCAAGCGCATACACACAAATGCACACGCATACACAATCGCACACACTTGGTGCTATAATGGCATTGATCGCAAGTAGTCAGGGGGTTTCAAGACCACGTCAGAGAGCCCTCTTTATGCCCTGAACTCTCTGAAAATCTCTGTATTTTTGGTGGTCTTTCTAAAGTGGAAATGGTTCTAAATCGAGCTGGCTGCTTAAGTTAAAGAAAAAGAGCACCGATACAAGATTACAAGATGCTGTGATCTGGATGCTCTGCTCGTAGTAATTTACTCAAGGGGCGAAGTAAATAAAGAATTGTATCAATTATTATGCAGTAATAGTAGGAAGAATTCTATGTGCTTCTATGTGCGTTTTTTCCAAAAAACTTAAGAATTGACATCTCTTTGAATCTGTGTTTAAACTGATTGAAAAACCATCACACAAAGCACCCAGAGTCCAAATCACGTCAAATAAATTCACTTGTCAAATTGCTGCCTCAGCACTCAGGTCTTAAGTAATAAACATGAAAACCTGATGTATTAGTAGGCAGCAAAAGTCTCCTCACTCCCACATCCATCTTTCAGCTATCGTCCAGCAGAACTACAGCAACTACTCTTAACGTGGAAAAACATCAGTGCTATTTGACAAAGCTTCAGAAAGTGTGATATGGATCAGTTTTAAATATATACTGTCTGACAAAGTAAATTTAACAGTACACAATACAGAGCAAAAATAATTTGTTAAGCTCAAATAACCTCTCATTGCAGCACCAATATGTTGTTTCCTTTCCTCTCTGCTGCTGCTCAGCACTTTGTAACCCCCCCCCCCCCCCCCTCTGCTGTGGTATTGTGCCTCATCCCTCCTAATGGACATTGACCCAAGAAAGACAGAAGAGAGGCTCTGTACACATCCACACAGACACACTCAAGGCAGCTTTATTTTTTTTTTCCATTTTTCCTTTACTCAGAACAGAGCTGGTGCAATAATGATGCCTTCTCATAGATTCCTCACAATTCCATGTTAGCCCATATATCGATATGATATTTGTTTTCTTGGTGCAAATAATGATAATAATTCTCATGAATGAAAGGTGCTCAATGTAAATGAGTATTTTTGATTACTAAACTTAAATCTACCTACTTGCCCACCTTTGAACCAATCTATTGTCACAACATGTGAACTGTGACATGTGGATTAGGCAGCATGATGGCTCAGACAGTCTTATGTTGACATAGGATCAGATGGTCACATGGTGACATTTAAGATTAAGAAACAGTCTAGCTCATGTATCCATGTGTTTCGCCTGTGGCTGCACTGAAATACTCATACCTCTATTAATATCTTGTGATAGTGGTGAAGCAGCAACAGTAGAAACTGTCATTTGCATTGCTGCAGTGCATGTTGTAAAGTGTAAAATTGCATTTACCTGTATGTATTGTTCTCCTGTTTCATACCCACATAAACCTGCACACACACATCTGCACCTGACCAGTAAGGAGTGTATTTTGTACCTGCAGGGCCACTGTGCCCACTAACTGCATCTAACCTTGAATGGGCAGGTGCAGATGGATGGTTACTATGCAGAAGAACGGTTGCCATGCTTAGAATTGTAAGAACCTACTTGTCTCCCACAGTTACCTGAACTGTCTGAATAAACAAGTGTCCTCTCTAGCTTAGAAATAACATCATAATCACTTTTCAGTAGAGACTCCCATTTCCATATCTCACAAGTGTTGAGTTTTCACAAATGAAGAGGAACAGTCTGATTCTCCAGTCAGCTGGATGTATTTGACATATCCTATCAAAGGTTTTTCTTCTCAAAAATTATTTTTCCCCAAGAGACAATTTCAACTGTTGATTGAGAACTAAAAGGAAAGGAAAGGAAAAGATGAGCTAAATTGATTATGAGAACATTCTGTAGGGAACTGAATAAGTTTTTGATTTACTTCTGTAATTACACAAGACAGAGTGATATATTTGGCCATTTCATTTTCACCTCTGAAAAAATTAGATAAACGAATCATCCACAGTACTCGTCTGTGATGTTATGAGAGCCACCTGTCACTCATAACGAGATCTTGGAGATATTTCCAAACGGGTTGCCACGACAACTGCACAACATATGAAAGCTCCTCAGAGCTGAAAATAAACAGGGCTTTCCCAGGTTTTACAATATATGTAGACAATGATGTCGCCAGTGCTTTGGGTTTTGCACAGAGAGAATTCTCTCTGAGAATACAACGATTTAGAGGGTAACTTAACTGGAACACATACAAGTGCTCTGTGGTAGTTAAACCATGCCTTTTCTCTCTCTTTAACTTAGAACTTGACTTAGAAGAAGCAGTAGAGTGCAGGGAAAAATCTCCTCCACTGACATGATAGACAGCTTGTATTAATGAAAAACACCATCAACACACCATCCAATGGACAGACACATTGTGTCAATACTTAACCAACAGCAGTAGAGAACAGCCTGCTGTAAATGTGTACTGTAAATCAGATCAAGTGCATCTTCTGTCTCTGGTAAAGTAAGTAAATAAATAGAATATGCATACATTTTATTTAATTCAACTTCCAGGTAATGGAAGCAATGTAGAAATCACACTGAAGCAAATGCTGTAGCACACGTTCCCTGTGTACCCATATATACAGGATAGGCTTAACTAACACACTGACAACACACATGAGAACCAGGGTATTCGCAGAGTACTGCTCCATGAAAACATAGTCAAATGCTTGGTAACACTGTTAATAGTTAACGCACTTCCCTAGCCAAATGACTGCAATAGTATGCTGTTAAATATTTTGCTGCTGCTGTTATGGGAATTAACATTAAGATGACATATGACACAAGGAAACTGATTTGTCAGTATCTGTCAAAAGCATTAATTGAGCCATTCATCTACTTTCTCTAAGTCCCTTGCACAAATCCACAAAACACTAATCGACAACATTCACAAAGTTCTGTAATTAACATGATTTACATTAAAGTGACCTTTCTACCTATTCAAATTCTGCACATCAAATGAGGCTCATTTCAATGATAACATTATTAGGATTCTATGGCTGCAATCACACCACTATCAAAAAGAATTATCATAATACTTTGAAGTGCTCTTTCTATTGAAATTCTGTGGGTGTTCATTCACACTTTAGGGTGACAGTTTGCTTTATGTGCAGTAACATGTTGTGCACGCAAATCAGAAAACGTGCCTGTTTGTTTCAGGATGCTGTTAAAATAGATGAACCCTCTTTCTACATGAAACTACTTTAAACACTAAAAGCTGAAGAAGTTTGATAGTCAAAGGAGTGCCAGTCAGAGTCATATCTGACAAAATAAATGGCATGTCAAATCCTAGTGAAGTAAAATATCAAAAAACAAAGGAGTATCACCATTATGACACCATAGTGTAATTACCAGCAGTGAAACCACACAGGAAAAACCTCAACACAGCAATGCAGCAAAGAAGCAAACTGGTAGACAAGCATTAAAACTTCTTAAACAGTTACTCACACTTCTCTCACATTTGTCCCAGGCTCCCCCTGCATTTAGCAAACTCAACAATGGCTCTGCTCCACTACAGATGTCTTTATCATTTCAGTTGATTAGACTTTTACGACTGGATGACTGGCTAATCTCCACTTGTATCATCTATCATCTGCTCTCATCCTCATAGCAGCGGCTGATGTGCTGATTAACTTACATAAAACTGCACACACAGACGTGAGCACTCACACTTACAAACACATAGAGGCACACAGGCTTTTTACTAATATGCCTTAAAAAATAATTCTGTACTATAGACAGAAAATGAAAACACACCGACAGACAGATCATAAATTGAACATGTAGATAGACAGACCTGTAAACCAGTGTGTCATCCCCAGAGCTGTTGTACTGGACCTGGAACATCCTGACTCCCGATGTAGGAGTCTGACTGCTCCATCTAATGAGGGCAGAGTTTCCTGTCAGTTCCACCAATGAAACCCGCCGCTCTGCCCCCCTTGTCTCGTTGTTAGGCAGCGCAACCTTAGAGGAGGTTAGAATATCAGAAGGGGCAGGTTCAGAGGACGGGTCTCGGCTGCGGCTTGTGCTGTTTGCGAGATGGGGCATCGCTGTGACTACCAGCTCCACCCTTCCTGTGGATTCGCCTGCTGCGTTGGAGGCAATGCAGGTAAAGTTTCCTGAATCCTTCAGGGATGTTACATTGATCTCCAGGCTTCCGTTAGGGAAAACTAAAGTTCTGTAAAACAAATGAAAAATTTAGATATATCATGAAGTTCAGTAATTCAATAAATCAATCAATAAATTAACTGAAATGAACATGTTACAACAAAAGCAACAAACATGTAGTGGATCTTTTTTTTTTTTTTTTCATTTTTGTTTCCTCTGTGACACATCTGCTGGCTTCTAGCTATTCCGCTATTTCTGCTTGTAATTCTCACCAGTGTACACTACAGTTTGGATTGGCATAGTCCTAACTTCACATTAAAATGGGCCGGACCATACTGTACCAATACTGCGGTGCCATTGTTGTGCTCCCCTTTCATTTGAGTGAATAATGGAGCAGGACACATTCACTTCCTGTTGCAAAATGATCCACCATTATAAAATTCAAGATGCAACTCCCCTCTGCTTCTCACCACCCAGTCACATAAACGGTCCTCCTTTTTCACACATACAGGAGCCAGTTGCTAATCAGCACTCTTCCTATCAACTCATTTACTCACACCTCAACTGTGCTGTCTGCAGCACCTGATACTGATGCCAATACCACCATTGATACTCTATCTAGAGTCAGTGCAATGGCCACCAGGCTGAGGAGTTATGCTGCTGTCTGTTTGCAGGCTTCATCCCCATAAGTTTACGTATTAACCTAAATGGTACTTGCCAACAAAGACAACAATGCTTCAGATCCATAAAGTAGGCTTGTCTGACCAATATTTCTAAAGATGCAAACAGAAATGTCAAAAGAATTAAGGGGTTGTGACATTCATCAAATATTATCAGTGATTTCATAGCCAATGTTGTATATGCAGAACCATAACTAGAAACCCACATATTTGACAAGTATGCCGACTAGGTGGATGGAAATGTAAGAAAGGTCTAATGGTGAGGATATTCAGATTCTGACCTCGGCAACTACCTTCTAATCCTGTTTCAGAGTTGGCCCACACGAGTCATGTGCCTACGCCCTACTACTACAGCCAAGACGAAATTATGTTAGACACACTGTCTTTCTGATTTTGGTGCACATTGGCACATAGCATTGAGCTGAAGCAGTACTGGAGAATATTTAAACAACCCCTTTCTTGCACCTGCCGACTGGGTTGCCAGATTTCTGACATCACTGAATGTGGATCGGTGCCCTCAGTGGATGGGTGATATTCCCTAAATTAACACCTTGCCTTTAATTTTGAAAGACTGGAGAGACTGTATGAAGTATTGGCCCATGGGGAAAAGTAGTATGTTGTAGTTGAAACTGGACCACTGTGATACCTTGAGCCATTAGATATAAGTCGTCCTTCAGGGCTGATCCAGTGGACCTCAGGCTCTGGGTCACCATTTGCTTTGCACTTCAGGCTGGCAGGCTGGCCTTCCATAGCCATGGTATGAGGTGACTTACGGGTCAGAACTGGTGGGTCACAAATAAACTCCTATAGGGCAAAACAGATTAGGTCATTCTTTCAAATCTACATTATTTACTGAGCTCTGTAATTAACTTAATTAAAGGTTTATCTCATATCCGTATCATATCAAAACTTCACCTCTTCAGGTATTGTCCAGAAGTACTTGGCACTGAGGTCAGGGGGAGAGGCGCATGTCTCAAGGTCATCTTCTCTGGTTAATCTCCTCAACCACAGAAGTTCACAGTTACAGTGAAGGGGATTACCACCAAAACTTAACACCAGGGAGGAGAGAGGGGAGCCTTTGGACTTGGCATAAACTGGGATTCTCAGGAACAAGGGATCTGGGGGGATTTTCTTCAGCTTGTTGGACGTCATGTCTAGCCTGTGAAAGTATAGGGTGTAGGGGAAAGCACATTTGGAGTGAGGGGAAGAAGAGAATTTTATTAGATTAATTGATTCAGTTGATCAGTAAACCAGGCAGAATATAATTAGCAGAAAAAAATAATTTAGCAAATGATAAACTTGCTCATATGTCTGTCCTTTACTCTGTTTATCCTTTTACCTGGCCAGTTTGTGCAGGTTGGTGAATACTCCTTGGGGAACATTTTCTATGAGGTTATGATCCATATTTAGGGTATTGACATTGGTCAGGCGTCCGATCGTGTCCCAGGGCACCTGAGCAAGGTTGTTGTAACTGAGGTCTAGATCCTCCAGTGTGGACAGGAAGTCGTCAAAGGCATGGGGAGATATGGAGTGGAGCTGGTTGTTGGCCAGGATCAGGTGGCGAAGGTTGGTCAGGCCCTTGAAATGGTCATCCTGATTGGTAATAAAGTGAATATACAGTGAGAAGTTGTGAGTATAATTTCATAAACACAATCTCTCACAGCTACATACCTGTACTGTATGTCTATTTGTCGATCTACTGTTGTATACATCATGTTGTCATTGCAGCTCTATCGTTCAATTGTGTGCATCCATCCATCTGCCTGTAAACTTTGATTGTGTGACTGTTTCTTTTTGCCAGCCCATTGATCCAGTTTATAATTCATTCACATTCACCATCATTAATCCATCCAGCCATTCAGCCATCAATCTTACCTTGATCACAGTTAATCTATTAGAGTCTAGGTGGAGTGCTCTCAGTCGCCGCAGGTCACTGAAAGCTGAGGGGAGGATCTGACTGATGGTGTTTCTGGACAGGGTCAGATGTAGCAGGCTAGTCATGTTGGCAAAGTCCTTTCTTCGGACAGCTGGTGTGTGAGCAGAATATACACAAAGAAAGACTCCCATCAGCTAAGCTGTAAAATGCTTGACATATTACACAGGTAAAGTATTAAATTAGAAATAGAAGTAAGGAGTTGCATTGAAGAAGTTTTAAAACAAATGTTTGCGTGACCACAGAAAGTGGTGTTTTCACAAAAGTGGATGACTCAGATTTCTATGGTTCTGGTGCTTTTTATAAAATCTTTTTCTGAGAACGAAAGAGAGAGGTAGTATGACATAAACAAGGAGAAGATAAATGTACTGAAATGATGTCTGCTTGTACTTGGCGTTGCTGAACACGCTGCTGGTCACATTTGTCGAGGACACCATTTGACTTCTGTCACATGAAAACCATTGTGTTTTATATTTAGACTGACAAGTGCATGTCTAATTAGCTTGTAGAATTCAGAGCCTGGCCTCTATACCAAGTATGCTTTTATTAATTTCTGTAAAATTAACTTTTGGGAAGCATCATCTTGGGAAACTCAGCTGACGGCTGAAAATGAGATGCAGAATCTTTAATTTTTGCACAGAGTAGTGCAGTATAACAGAGGCAGTGTGATATTGTTAATGGCACATCACAATATCTTTCTGGGCTCTGTGAAAGTAGATTTTTTTTTCCGCTTGTTTCTTTTGTTTTGGTGAACTATGGAATAGAATTTCTTTAAAGTCAAGCCTGGGAAGATTAGGTGCCTGCCTTGGTGGGAGCTAATGGGAATCCAGATTAAAATAAAAGGATAAAGCAACACTTCAGTTCTTAAAAATAAGTATGTTTCAAAGTATAAAAGAGAACTCTTTGATATGAGGAACAGATGAATCATGAATGAGATTTGCTAGACTGAACCACAAAACAAAAAAAATAAAATAAAAAATGGGAAGTTAAAAAGAAATACTCAGGATTGTGAGAAATCTGTTATGTGGAGACCAACAAAAAACAGAGTTGTGACTGGAGCTAACATTAGTATTTCCTGTTGTACAAACTGTTCAGTTGCAAGCAATTGTTCTGAGATAAGGTAAATATACTGCTAATTATCAACCAGCCATCGAGTTTGTTACCATGTAGACAACTCACTGCGCTCCAATGTGTCTTTTGAATTTCAGTAACATATTAATATAATACAGTAAAGACCTGTGATGAAGTTCTCTTGAAGTCGTAGCTCCACGGTGCGTCGGTCAATGGCAGCTGGAACAAACAGCAAGCCTGTCTTGGAGCAGAGGATCGCGAGCGATGGAGAAAGGCTCTGGCACATACAACGTTTCGGACACGGCTGTCCCCTGCATGCTGCTGCCAGCAACAGCAGAGAGAACCACAGCCGTTCCATTATCCTCCACTGGGAGCAGGGCAACTGGAAGACAGATATAAAGGAGCAATGAATTCAAGATGATCTCATTAGAGAAAAGGTAACTGTCGGAAGTGGAAAACAAGGTTTAATCTCTGACCTGCAGAGACACTTGATCTATGAGGTTAATGCTTGTGTTTCTTTTTCCAGAAGAAAAACAAAATAGACCAGATATAGAGCAGAATACATTTGTAGGTATAGCATATACTGTATAAGTCTCTGATTTGTGCTCACACAGTTGACCTAAACCTGTAATTCTATAAACAAACCAATTGTGAGCACAATACTCCCTTTAAAAAACTCCTTTTTAAACTTTACATTAAAGTCAGGATAGAGAGAGGAGACTGAGAAGTAGATCATGGCACTGCCCAGGAGCTGGACTAAATTACACAATGCTGCGAGCTCATAATGGACCCTATCATCGTGTGGGTGCATGGTGAGCTGGCATTTTTCAGAGGCGCACTGGGGATTTTTTCCTCACCAGTACCTGTTTAATATTTTGGGAAGATGTAATATCAATGTGGAGTGGTGCTGTTATCTAATGATAAGCTGCAGTTTTGGTGTGAAGGTTGCATTATGGCTATAGCCTCCCCCTGTTAGGAACAGTGTACTTCATTTTTAGTCTGATTGTGGCAATGACGCTAGCCAGGCAAAGTAAAGTGTCTTCATTGACATAATGTGGTAGAGCAGAATCAACTGTGATCATGAAACAACGTGTGGATCATAAAAAGAATAATTAGGGTTAATAATAACTGTTTATACCTCTTTATAAGTGTTTAATTTGACCACTGTTGTACCCAAATAGTGACATTCTACTTTTTTAGTAGTTGCTCTCCAGTTTATTTATAATCCAATGATTTTCACTGTGGTTATTGTGGACATCACTGTTACACTGAAACTAACAAATATTTCCATTATTGATTAATCTACTGATTATTTTCTTGATTAATTAACTAGTTGTTTTGTCTATAAAATATATAATTTATTGATGTTTTCAGGTGTCATGTTTTTTCCAACCACCAGTCCAAAACCTAAAGATATACAGTTTACTATGATTAAGAATTGTAATAATGTACATGTGTGCTTAAGAAAACCTTGTTTAAAATTATCAAAAACACACACTTGTGACAATTGTTTAACTTTTAAATATTTTTCTCTTCCAAATTGATAATCATCTGTGATCATCAGTACATTTGCTTGAGTGGCATGGATTTATCAGAGTTTCAGCTTTTTGAAGTTTGAGTTGTCTTTATGATCTTTGCTGTAAAATAATAAGTATCATCAAAGTCACTGAGAATCAAAGTCTACCTATCATAGTTTAACCAGGCAGCTAAACATGGTACAATTTTTCCTTTCAGACACAACAGACACAACTCAAAACTCATGATGATATGTGTGTGTCCCACCGAGCAGCAGTATATTAGCCTGCTCAGTTTGACTACCAGGCTAATCAATAGCATCAGTAGTAGCAGTAGGAGTGTACTACCTCTCCAACTTGCTTCTCCCTTGACGCTCCGAAAACCCTCAACAGAACTTTTTTTTTTCATCAAGGGATGATAATATCTCCAGATTAAAAATACTCAGTGTTGCTACATGCCTTTCTTAGATTTCCCTGTGTATTATCCAGCAAAGTGAGTCTGCCAAATATATATACAAACAAATGCAAGTGCATGCAATCTCATGAGCCTGCTAAAAATAGATGTGCTGTAATTTGATACTTTGTGTTCTCCATCCTCCCACAATGTAAAACGCAGAGCAGAGACAGTGATTACCTATCACTTACATGTACATAGATAATAATAGGTAAAAATTAATACACATACATCACATGCTTTACAAACAATGTAATGTAATTTGCTAGTCCTCAGGCTGGTTACTCTACCCCTGACCACCCTCACTTTGTGTCATTTGCTCTGGTCCATCATTTTCTGTACTTAATGCATACACCCCAACTCATTTTCTCTCTCCATTTCTATCATACATCCCTCTTTTTGTCATTGTCTTTACGGCACTACCAGCCTTTCAGCTCTTCCTCCTCTCTTTCCTTTCTTGAATCTATATTTATGAAGCATGTTTCCTACAGAGGACATAATTCTCATTCCTAATCACGCCCTCCAACTCGCTTTTCATTTTCTTGTTTTTCTCATGATCATCTATCTCACAGGCCCCTCTTTCCTAGTCTTTGTCTTTACTCAGGCTCTCCATGCTGCTGCTTATATTTCTGCCCAATCATCCATCCCTCTCCTTGTCTCCCTCAGTTTTACGATACCTTTATTGTAATGTATCTTTAATGCGTTTATGTTGCAGGAGGTGGTACTACTACTACGATTACTTGCTTTACCAATTCTTCCAGGTCGCATGTGTACAATTACAGTATGAGTCTCCAGTATAATAACTGTTCTATTTTAAACATCCAGACATACCTCACTTGGTTCTCCCACACATCCAGACTATGTGTTTTTTGAGGCTATTAAATTATGGATGTATGAGCTTTTCTGTGTAATTCAGTGTGGATGATAGCGATCAGTCACCCGCCATTACTCACTGCCGTGCTTGTTCAGCTATGGAGAGTTAATAACACAAGAGAAAACAGATCCAAGCTGCCTGCCCTTGTTACCAGTTAGATTGGGCCATTATAGTTGTTGGCAGTGATTTGAATGACAATCTAATGCTCTGCAAATGATAACTGCTGAGACATCTTTGGTTCAGGGTAGAACTTGACAGTGCTGTCCTGGCTTAGTGAAACTCCACCTGGTTTGAATCACTTGAGACAGTGACTGGCTGTCATATACACCCACATATTCAAAGTTTCGTACTGCATAATAGTCTGACTAAATAGATAAATAATACTGCAAATCCAGAATGCTGCATCTAACCTACTTTCAGGCCTACCCAAAAAATGAACAGCAAAAGTTCCAAAAGGTTCCGAGGGTGACTACCACAGTAAAAAAGATGAGATGGAAGTAACACTAGTCATATATATTTATGAGTTTCCCATGGTGGAGTCAGCCTGTGCGTGATGCTAATCTGGATTTGGTGGAGGATCACAAGAAGTTGCTTGGTGATAGGGACAGGTTTCTGATACTGCGCTTTTAAATCCAGCCAATGATTCTTGAGGTTGCATTTTAGTTGAGAATGAATGAATGGCTTTTGGGTAAATCCTAGTTCACGCACCTTCAGTAGGTGTTGAGCCAATAATGTCCTGGACCCTACTGCTGGTGAGGGGTGACCTACTTGGTCTACTACATCTGATGTACCCAATCTGTGAGTGGAACTCCTGTCAGTTAAATATCACAAGTATAAATGTGCAGAGATTGGGCATTTTATCCAGGACCTATCTGTTGCATATGTTGGTGTAAAACAGCTCAGTAAAGGCATATTTAGAAGTCACATAGTGGAAAACACAAACCCACCTTTTTTTTTTTTTTTTTTTTTTTTTAAAAAGGCCAAACTGTGTCCATATGGGACAAATGCCATGGGTCCAACATGGACACCAAAATTACATTTTGTCCAAGTGGCAGTGCATGAAGCCCAAAATGGTCCCACTCAGAAAATGCAAGTTGAAACAATATTACCCACTGGAAAACCCTACGGGGGCACATGAGTCAGCAACACTTTTATTACAGTTAGAGCCAATGTGAAAAAAACTGACAAGGCAGAATGAAGCCTACCAGACCAGTTGATGAGAGTGTCTTTGAAAAAAATCAGGCTTGAGGGTAAACAGGCAGCTCTGCTTTCTCGCTTTTAGCTCCATCAATTTAAAGATGCAGTTCACAAAATTATATTAAACTAAGCTGATGTTTGACAGACCATACCATTCCAATTATAAGCAAAAGTAACTCCAAGGGTTGGGATCTGAAAACAAAAGTCCATTTAGCATGCTGCATTGTTGCATCTGCTTGATTTCAAATTAAGCACGAAGAATGACTAGGGACTCAGTCAAGACAAAGCTCTCAAGTTTGTAGGATTTAGAGGAAAACAGAGCAGAACCATCATATTTAGCTGGTAAATCAGACCACATATTGCATTCGCCCACCAAATGCCAGGCTGCCACCATCCATGAACAGCAAAAGTGTCATCTAGATATTTTTTTTAACACATTTTCAGATGCGTCTTTTTTCCTAGCCAAATGGCATCATGTCATTAAAATTTGGTATAATGTTTCTTTATATGTCAAAGTCAGAGGTGACAGACAAAATGCGTCCTGCCTTATTCTGCAGTAATTACACTGGAGAGCTCTGCATTGATATAAATTTTTCCAGAAGTGACCGTAAAAGCTGCCAGAACAACACTGGGGATGTCAAATGTTTATGTTTTTATTTTATTTCCTAAGTAAGGCACAAACGCACACTGACAGTCTCTTTGTTTTGCTTGACAGTATGATCTCCACTTTGCATTTGTGAATCAATCAGCTGCTCCCAGGCAGAGTATTTTTCAATGTGTTTAGGGCAGATATTGTAGCTGACTGGAATGCTACGTTACCATATTAGTTGAAAATGCTGGGTTTTGAATGTACTCTTTGCAGCAGAATGGTCATTAGCTATGGGGAAAAAAATGCGAGAGATGCCTAGAACACTTCAAACGCAGTTACAGGTACAGTTGCTTTGGTGGAAATGAAAACAGTGGCATTGTTTAAAGTCTTTTCGCTTCAGAAATACTAGAGAGTTCTGAAGAAAGTAGTAATTAGCAACACGTACTGCAAAAACGCCCCTCATGTCCATTTTCTAAAAGGAAAAAAAAAGTCTCCTTCACAGGTTATATCGACCCTACCTGTGAAGATTAAAGACAGACCCGTGTGCACCTTTCTCAGCCTATTTTTCTTCACCATTTCACACCCAATCAATGTGTTTATTGTACATATAGCAGACTGCAATGCTATAGCGTTTACCCTATTTGAAGGAGCAGTGAGCTCATTCCCCTTTTGATTAAAGTGGACTTTCTTCTGATTAAGTGCATGTTCTTTAGTGAGAAAGAACAAGATGCGATCAAACCACACTTAAGTCAGCTAATGCTCCTTTACGTCATTCCATACATAATGCATTTATGTGATAATGGAAAACAAAAGACAACAACAGTGTTAACAGCAGTCACATTAAAGAACGTGAGATCAAAAAGCAGAATTTAGCAGTGGTTACACTCAAACAGATTAGCAGCAGTAAGGACTAAAAGTAAGAGAACTTAAAAAAAGGCAGTGTTATTGCAGTCCCCATCTGAAGCAATTAGCAACGCAAATCACTAAACACACACATTAATGAGCTTATAAGAGAGATGGAGACAGAGGCAGAGTGAAAGACAGCAGGAGAGAAAGTCAGAAGACCTAAGTCAGTAGAAATGGAAAAATTTGTTAAGGAGGCAGCAGTTACTGAAGGAGGAATTATTGGGGAAGTAAGAATAAAATGAGGTGAGAAGGAGGAGGACAATTGACATAAGGCACAAGGAAACACTCAAGATGTGGGGCTCAACTTTATCTACAAAGCATTTCTAGAAACAACCAACTCCTGTGGAAGATGCTCTCAGTCACCCAGTGAATTGCTCTGCCTATACCCCAGACTGAAGGGATTATGTGGATCATTTTTCAAAATGCTATCTAAACTTCGAGACAGGAGTACAGATCCTTGCCCCCGAGTTTGCTGTCTCTGGCTTAACAAGGTAGCTTCTGAGCAAGCAAATGTCATCTCATTTCCTCCCTTAATTGCCCATTGAAGGCTACTTTTCAAATGGCAGCCCTTATTGCCACCACCCAAGTCCTGGCTATGTGATGTTATATCTTCATGAATTTCAAAAGAATCTATTTTACTGTAAGTGCCTCCGGTGATAAATTTTTACCTTTGATCTTACAATCAGCAAGGCTCACTCCCTCTGAAGTGGCTCTCTAGTTACAGATACTAGATCCTGTAAACGTATACTGCATATGAAGGCAACACCAGTAAAACTGAACACTGTAACACAATCCAGCAAAACAGCCCTGAAAGAAGAGAATCAGTGTTTTCTTACCCAATGAACAAAATAAAAGATGTCAAAAATAATGAGTGTCTCTATTATTGTGCATGCATCCATTTATTGGAGTCGTATGGAGGCTTAAGGTTGGTTTTGTTTCTGTCCGTCATATTTGTTTTGTATTTGCTTAGGAAATCAGCAAGCAATTGTTACTTTTACAGATGTGTGATGTTTAGACTCAACTGTGTCTCTGTCTTGCAAACCCTGCTGGAGTACTACAGGAATGTGAATGCTTTTAAAACCGGTAATCAATAACACTTCAGTATTTAAAAAAAAAAAAAAAAAAAGATGATTTTCTTGTAAAATCTGAATTTAACACATAATAAATCAGATGCTGTGTCCATAAACACAGATGGAGTGCACCTTTGGCTCAGTGACAGTTAATAGATTGTTGCTATATGGCCATAAACCTGCGTCTGAACCGTGATTCATTAGATTATAATTGTAAATAATCCACTGATGTGATCTTTGCACCCAGTACCAGCAATTTATCCATGTCTGTGCATTTGTGTGTCTGTATGTGTGCCCTAATGTGTGCGCACATCGTGTGTTAAGGCCGTGTGCATGTAATACATGAATGTGCGTCTGACCCCTCACTTATGCTGTGTCCAGCCTGCTCTCCCAGAGTACACTGCACCTCACAATGGAGATGAATTACCCTGTCAGCATTCTTGCAGAACTACTGCAGAGCGCCTTGTGTGTATAATTTACTGTATCGCGCTAAAGCATGAACATGTCTGTGTGTACATGCAATTGTGCTTACTGAGTCCTTATCATTTTTGCCTCTTTAAGTATGCACAAATGCAGCTGTGCTCGTTTACATATACCCTGCAATTTGTATATGTGTTTGTACATAAATCTGTGTGTGGACATGTGCTCCTGTCAGAAGTGTGTGTCTATAAGTGCTTGCTTTTGTGTCTATGTTTTGTGTGCACACAAGAGTAGCTGCATGTATTGTGTGTTGTGTGTGTGTGTGTGTGTGTGTGCGCGCACTCCATCTATTTCTGCAGAGTCTACCCCAGCGATAGCACTGGGTTATTAACGACCTCGAAAGCAGCATCATCCATCTGCTGCATACACGCACACATACAAAAAAATACTGTGCACAAACTAACGTGCAAACACACACACTCAGAGTTCACTTGAGTTAGACAGGATGTGTGTATTAGTTTAAGTGAGGCCACACTTGTGTGTTTGTGTCCATATGTACCCATGCATGGGGTTATAAGTGTACAGTCCTGGGCTGCAGCTTAATCTCTTGTATAGTGCTTTAGTGATCAACGGCGAAACTAATCCGTATAGTTTCACATCAGCAATATGTCAAGTGTCACTGAAACAAAACTGCACCTCATCTACCCCCCTCTGTCTGTCACTTCCTCAATAATTATACCTCATTATGTTCTCTTTCGTCAAATGGATGAAGAGAAAGAAAAAGGTAAAGAGTGGGTTGGTGAGATTGGGAACAAAATCACAGCATGGAAAAGCATGATAACAAGTGAATGAAGGAAAGGTGGAGATCATGGTGAGACGAAGCTACAGGAAGAGGTAAAGCTGAAGCAAAAACAAAGTGCTCCTACAGAATGGGGTATCTGTCAAAACCAGTGGTAAAGGCAAAGCTTTTATTGGCTGCAAATAAAAAACTTGGTCGGGGCCTGTAACTTAGCAACAGCCAATGACACACGGATGGTAACAGTGAGGAGGTGGGAAGAGAGAGAGTGCGTGTGTATGTGTGTGTGTGTTATGGTTGTGGGGGTGTAGTGACAGTGTGTGCATGGGGGCTGTGAGAAAGTGCAAGATTGGTCTGGAGATCTCACAAGTAATGAATCTGGAGTGTTGCCGTCAGAGAGAGTGAATGTGGGAGAGAGAGAGAGAGAGTCAGAGAATAGGAGAGAGAGACTGCACTTGTGTTGCATAAAGAGTGCAGTAACAGTGTAGTGGTCCGCAGTTTATTTTTGTCCAAGATACACATTGCATCAAAATGTCCTTGTATCATTGTAAAAACAAACATACTGAACTGTTCTTATTCACAAGTGCTCTAACTCATAGGGAAAAGTTTTACCATCTGCCCATTAAATTGCATTTTAATAAAATAAATACAACCATTTGTCTAATTTTTCTCATCAGTTGAGAGAACCCCTAAAGTACATCCATATTCTCTCCAGAGTCCCTCATCACATGGGTGAAAGTGTTTTCTGCTTTTTTATCATGCCAAAATTCATATCTGTGGGAATTGAGCATCAGCACCATTTAAAGCCCAAATGAAAAGCATTACATTAAGGAACTCATTAAAAACCTAATGTGATTACAGTAAAATCTGTGTTTTAACAACACAAAGTGAGTGAAAGAGTTCAGCAGCTATAACACTTGTCTGCAGTGAAGTGGCGCGATAGCTGACAGGATAGCAGCAGTCAAGCCTTGCTTTAAATCTGCATACTCTGTGGAAAATTTGCCTGTTATAGCACAGCTTAAAACAATGTAGTAGTTTTGTGGGGAAAGCAAACAAAAAAGCTAAGAACAGACAGTATAAAAATCCAAACAGGATAATCACCTTTGCAATAAAAGATAATTACTAAGAATTGAAGTTTGTCCTTGGTCAAGGTCCACTTACTAGCCTTTTCTGGAGCTTTCAACCATGTTGCAAGATCTTCATCAGCTTAAAGTGCTATGGACAATCTCTGAACAGCCACTGAGCCCATATCAACAAATCTATCTCCATACCAACTCCTCCACTGATGAAAACTATTTGATTGGCTGAATTATAGGTTAAATAAGGAACGAGGCTCTTGTTAAAAGGCTCCATGGAGCTGCAGAGTAGGGTTTTTATTCATTTCTCCACTGTGCATAACTTTCAGATTCAGTGTTACTAATATAAGTTGAAGTATATAAGTTGCAAACTGTGCACCACTGGCTCTGTAAGACATCCACTGTAGAGATGCATATAGTCGACCCCTGCAGGTGGATTACCTTCATCTTATTTCTATTTAAGTAGACGTTTATGCATACAAAAAGCTTCATTTAGCTAATGTTTGGCGATATTTTGGATATTTTTCACCAGTGAAACAAAGACTTCTGTTTACCTTTATAGTGTTTTAAGTGGCTTTTGTGTAGTGTGAACATCTAGATATTGTGGCGGGTTGAACAAAACTTCTCTGTGGTCCTGGAGACATCCACCATAAATCTTTGATGAGCCTCTTTTGGTCTCTCCGATTCACAATCTGTTCCATGTTCAGATGCCTCATGCTTTGACTACGCTTCGGCTGGAGGACAGGGGGTTACAAACCCCTGTGCCAGCGAGGACCCACCTTGCCAAAATGTCCTCACACAAGAAACTGAATCCCCGTTGACTCCAGTGGTGCTCTTCTGTAGCTGACCCTGACCTTCCCATGAAGGAGGACGACAGAAGAGACATGTTCTCCGCAGGGGATCAGTGTTATTATAGCCTATGAGATGTGCTGTTCACTTCCTAAAATCAATGGGGAAATGTGCGCTAGTGCTTCTCCTTGCCAGTGCTGCAGCTGCCTCAGCTTTAACCTCAGAAACAGTGCTGTGTTATATATTTCAGGGAGCACAAAGCCCTTGTTCCAATTGAATTATTTAGATTCTCTTAAAAGTTATTCGAGACTTGAGAAATTACACTCAACTCACTTTGCAATTTCCAAATTAAACAGCTAACAAGCTGGATGGAAATACTTTTACTGTTAAGTCCTGAGACAACTTTTTAAAACATAAGGTTTTAATTTCAAAGTGAGGATAGAAAAGTAATCACCTATCTCTCCTACTAACTTTTTTCTTGAACCTTTTCTCACCCTCTGCCTTTACTCTCCAAACTCTGCCACATGTGAACTCTACCTTCATTACTTAAACCTGTGACTACACTTATTACCCGTGTGGGTCAACACACTGGCCCATGAAAAAACCCATGTTTGAGGTTGGTATGAACTGAAAAGCAAGCATTATTCAACCTGAAACTGCAACCATGCTCTTAAATGTGGACTTAATTAAGCTCTAACACTGCTTGGCTTTGGTATCAAAGGGTGAACATAGATGTCCATAGTATAGTATAATGACTTTATAGTTACCATAGAATTTGTTTGGCAGAAATTGTATTGGCAACAACCTCCAATCCACTAAACTGCACCATCTGCTTTTCTCACTTCAGCATGACTGCAGAATGTAAGTTGTTGCATTAACATTTCATAAGGTGCCCAAAAAAAGAGAGAAAAAGCTCATAAAGTTAAACATTTCTGGGCACAAGGCATACGCCAGAACAGGCCAATTAATGAGAGCCTCAAGTAAAACGTGAGGAAGGAGCTAAATAAGAGATACTCCACACATTAAAAAGTACTGCAAACAAAAGAAAAAAACGGCTGAGAAAAGTTGATAATTTCACAGCCAAATGCATTCTTTATTGGCAGTCTTTTCCAGTCAAATTTGAGGGAAGACATGCAGTAGTGTGTGTTATGCTGTCAGCCAGAAACATTTGGAATTTGGCAAGTAATGTAAGTAAACAACATAGATCATAGATCATACCATTTTCATGAAAATAATTATCAAGATAGCCTTGCAAAAGTTGTAAATGCCACTGACTTTACACTGACACTGGCATATTTTGCTAGTTCATAAAGAAAGATATTCACAGCAGTGTCAGTGTTATTGATTAGAGCTGTCAAAGTTTGAGTCTGTCTCTGTGCATCCCTCATGCCAGTGGAATCTCTCTCCAGCTAGGCACCCAAAGTTGGCTGCCCTGCAGATAACACACATCTACATAGGTACACAGGTGCTGATACACACAGTTGCCCAGACAAACCTTCCATCTCCACTGTGGAACAGATACACCGCTGGGATCTGAGCCACACACACACACACACACACACACACAGATGCTGTCTCTCAGAGATCGGAGCAGGGGAGGGAAACAGACATTTGCTAATGGCTCTTTTGTTACATGACTCCTTTGTGCCCATCTACCCTCTCGCTATTTACGTCTCTTTCTCGCTGTTTCACACTCTGTCTCCAATCCTGTATCTTTCAATCTATTAATCTCGTTCTCCTTTTGTGTCGTTGTCATCTTCTGTTTTTCTCTGTCTGCACTCTTTCTCTCTGTCCCTAGCTGTATCTTCTTTCTAATGCTCTGTCCCTCTCCCTGTCAGTACAGTAGATAATTAGGTGATTGTGGCTGCTAGCACGGTGCATCAACGCTTGTTGTGCTGCACTCCTTCCATTGTAATACTAACCACGGCCTCTGGTTTACGGTAATGCTAACCACACATACACACACACACATTCCTGCTGCTCTGTCTCATCTCTGTGTCTCCTCTCATCCCATTTCAGTCATCCAACATAATATTAAACACACCTATCACTCCCTCGCTCTACTTCACGACATTACAAGCTATGCACCTCTTTCATCATCACCTTGTCTAATTGGGCGATCTCTCTCATATCGTTCTCGTCTTTCTGCTCCGATGTGGGAACACGGTAACTTCATGTCACCCTTCCTCTGTCCCTCAAACACAACCCACAGCTTCATGTATGACATAATTGTCAGTGGCAAACATCAATAATTCTATTTTTATACCTGTGTAACATAAAGCTCAGCCTGTTGTTGTGTCTAGTTCCAGCCTTCTGTTTGTGTCATGTTACTGCTACATGTTGGCGTTTCTTTCCTGCTTCCCACCTAAGATAGCATTTGTGTTTTTTGGAATGAATGGATTTTACTCCTGTTGTTTTTACTGGCTACCATTGGTCAGGGAGAGGGAGTTTGACATGCAACAAGGACCCCCTTGTACACTCAAACTGGGAACCTTCCCTCCACTCTTTATATTTTTCATTTTTACTGTATTTTCTGGTGGAGTTAAGGCAACTATCAGTGTGTAGCAGCAAGACATGATTGCTTTGTTTTCAGTGGAAGAGGCAGACCAAGAGACCATGACCTTGAAGTGCATTAAAAAAAATCTGTTTTCACCAGCCTTCTCTTCTTTTCAACTCATCCAACCATAAAAAAACTTTTATGTTTTTCTCCCATTCGAATCCCTGGCATTTATGCACAAGCTAAAAATATGAAACCTTCTCCTTTCACAGTTCCCTCTCCCATGTCTCTCTGGACCATTCCACTGTCAAACAAAGGTTGAAGTCATTTCTAGTCCTGTTCCACCGACTTTTGTGTCAGGACAAGAAGTAAAGAGGTGATCATAGCGTAGGGAAAGAGTGACAAAGACAGCAACATGACTGCACTGTTAGAGTGAGCAAGAGCATCAAGAGAATATGAAGATCTAGAAGCTGTTTGATCACCAGCTCTTTGATATGCTGGAGCAAGCACAGCCAAGTCGACCTTGAGAAATGATTGACTTTTAAGAGCTGACTGCAAGATCTTAGCATGTAGATTGTAATAAAACCAGAGAATTGGGAAAGAAAATAGGGCAGTGGCACAATGTGCTGTTTCGCTCTCACCTTTATACATGTGCTTTTCTTTTATGTTTCCGATTCTGTGGCCTCATATATAGGGACCATGAAGCACGCTGATGTATGATTTTCTCTCTTGCTTCCCCCCCAATCTGTCTCTGTCTTGCTTGCACACACACTCACACACTTTGTCTATACAGCAAGATCTCTCCAAATACTCACCAGTGTGGCTAATGGGGTTCTGACATCAAACACTTCCCAATCTGAAACACTACTAAATATAGACCCTTTCTTTTCATCAGGTTTCCCCATGTTCTTACTCACTTTGCCCCTCCTTAATGGTCTCTTTAATCACTTTTCATTCTTCTTTTTATTTCTCTTTTTTCTTTTTTTTGCTTTCCTTGATTCCTGTTATGCTTTCTTCCATCCTTCCCTGCCTTCTTTCTCTGCTTTCCTCTGCTCTTATTCAAGGTTTTATACAGGTTTAGCTGTGACAGATGTGTCTCATTTTGCCAAGCACTGCAGCCAGCAGTTCTGATTTGGTGATTATGGTGATTGGGGAGTAATAATATTACAGAAAAAAAAGGAAAAAGGGATGGGAGAAGTGGCAGATAACTTAGAGGGTGGAAATAAGTGGAGGAGAGATGGGGTGGAAGAAGACAGGACAACAGACACATGGGGGAAATGAGAGGCGGATCAGTGTACAATTGTGAAAGAGAGGGAGGGGAAGGAAAACACCAACGATAAGGAAAAGGAGAGTAGAAAGGAGGAGAAAGGAGAGGAGAAGAGAGGTTAGAGAAACGTGTGTGCCACTTGGTAGTCATCACAGAAGGCTTTCTCCATTCAGGAACTCGGCGTGCAGCTGTCGCTTCAGGGAAGTGATCACACACACTCAGTTACAGATACAAACACACACACGTTATACACACACACACTATCTTTCTCTCACACACACACATGCACTCATGCTTTGGGCTGTGCTTTGAACTGATCCCTGCCACTGGAGAGGCACACACAGAGAGCCGGCTGATAATAATATTATCCTATGGCCTTCATATGGTAATATGGTTTTATTGCTATGAAGAAATATGAATATTATGGCTTTCAGAGGCAGCTTAGGGAATTACATGGCTGTCATGGTTCTCAACTTCAATAGAATATTTAGATTCCCTATTTATCTAGGGTCTCGGGGTGGGAAATCTATTAAGTTATTTACCTTTGCCATGATATGTGCTGGCATGTTGTATATTCATACCTATGAATATGCACAAAGGCAAAAATGCCTTGAGATGCCATTGAACGAAGGTCACAGCTCAGTGGGGTAAACTGACACACATCTGGAGAGGAAGGATTGTGTGACACAGGCTGTGGCATGATGCAGCAAAATAAGCACACAGCAGGGTGAGAGCAGGTAAGCTCAGACACTCTAGCTAGCATGCAGGATAGTTTAGTCCAGGGTTTACATTGTACAATAAGAATGCTGAGCCTGGTTCCTGAATATAAACATAATGTTCGTTCATTTTTCTGGTGCAGCCTGTTTAAATAGGCCTGTTGGGTCTGTGCCTGTCTGAACAAAGACAGGAAATATGAAGCTCTCTGTACTTGGATCAGGCAAAGCAACATTGCACCAAAGAAACGTCCCCTTTGCTTTCACCTCGCAAAAAAGAAGTAGTCTTCAACATTGTTCCAGGAATGATATTCCTTCTTTAAGATGGTGCCCCATGGACCAGCTGAGATCAAGAGTCTCCAGCTACAAATGCAGTTTCCTTTAGGGGAATTATTCTCAAGTTTTTCTCAAAAGTACTGACAACAGTGCAGTTGAAAACAGAACATCAAGGATATTCCTGTTCACTGGACAAGGTCACTTTAGTCTCAGCACAACATTTCAGCTTTTCAGCTAATCGCATTATGAGAATTCTGTCTGTGACTCACTGTTTCTGAGGGATACTGGGTCGCATCCTTACCCACACTCAGTTCTACCATCCTGGAGCAATAGACACAAAACCTAGGGTAAAAGTGGTCCTGGACTGGCTGAGATCGGAGAGAGTAATTTAAGTATTTTAGCACTGAAAGTGGCTCCTTAGTCTAAGAGAAGATAGAAGTGAAGCAACTTCCCTGAAGCAGGTGAATCACCTGTTCGCACAAACATTTGGGGAAGAATACAGCACCAATTGTACTAAATAAATTAAGCAGGTGCTATATGTAGAGCTATGCTAGTACAGCATAATATTTATCTTGATCCCTCCTGTATATTAATGAAAATCAGTTCACTGACTCTTTGTCCCTACATTCCTCCATTATTGACCTGTCATTGATCCATTCACAAATTTCAATCAAATAGATAATGCATTATTAGGTGGCTTGGTCTTTATTAGTGGACAATGTATTCTGATATATAACTTCAGAGAGATAGCATCATTTGATTGTCAGTCTGACAGCACTGTTTTGACAGAAATAGACAGAAAACATTGCTGGTATTTCTATGAATATAACAACGAATAATTTTCCATTTTTGTATGCATACGAAAATGTACAGAAATACACATTCACAGTGGAAAATGCATTTCTGCATGCGCATCCACAAACCTTTGTGTGAATAAATTTGTGTATGTTTCCCGACAGATCATTTAGATTCAGCCACCTGAAATAGGGTGAGACAGCACAAAGAGAATGCATACTAATGTTTACTGTGCTTTCTGAGTTGTAGAGTGGCAGTAAAATAACTTAAGCTGTTAGAATGTTTACGTCCTAAATCAAGAGTTTAGGTAATGTACTTAGATGGGGTTTGAGCTTTGTGAATAACAAGATAAGGCACGAAAAGTCCTTGAAATGGCAATAACAAGAGCGAGGGATGCATATTTATTTATTCCTGCACAAATGAACGTTTCGCTGACAATCATGGCATTTAATTAAGGTGGGGAAAACATACGCATGATTATGGTGTAAAAATATTTTTACAAGGATTTCCAAGGTGCTCTCATTAATCTGAACTTACAGTGACATTTGCATTTGTTGAAGATTGCTGTTATATAAAGTAATAATGAAAATATACAGCAGCCCTAAAGGCATCATAATATTATTTTAGCAGTGCTGAAAGGCATGAAGTATTTTCTCTTTCAAATCTATACATGTATTCAGTCCTTCTTTTTCTGTCTTTGGAGAGCACCTTCATCTAATGTGAACAGTCCCTATGTGTGAAAATAAATAAATAAATGTGTCAGCTCTTCAAAAGCAGACTTTTTTTGTGGGGATACTGTACCTTCACAGAGCAGCCTTTATCAGTACAGTCATTAGTCTGGGATAGTTTATAGAAAAACACTGTTATCAAACTGTTGTTATTTAATCACTGCTTGCATACAGGCACATAAATACAAAAACACATGAGTAAACAACTTTTCCAGTGCGGCATATGCATGCGGCATACATTGTTACCATGTATATAGAAAACATGATACTTATGTATCTTATTTTTATATTTTTCATTTCCTGAACTTTGATGAAAACTCAAAACTATACGAGAATGTGCAGTTTCCTGCAAATTTGTGCATGCAGTCTGCATTAAATTAATGTCTGTGTTACTGATTCAGCAGCTTACAGTGGAATATAATCATATTCTGTGAAGTGAGAGCTGTTCAGGTGTACAATCTGAGGCATGCTTCAGCTGACATGTAGACTACTCCTCTCAGGCTATCACACCTGTTTGGTAAATAACATTTCTATCTGTACAGGCAAAGAAAGGCTGAAACAAAGCACAGAAATAAATTAGTCTCTCTCTGTACAGAGATGCAGGAGGTTTCATCTGTCCTGTACTGACTGATGCCATGTTCATAACTTTTGGCCTGTGTGAGTACATCATCAGAGTCACATGAATGGTCATCACTGGAAGACCAGCTGCATACTAAAATTGAATCTGGCATGTTTTCACCTGCAAAATTACAGCTCAATGAACAGAAAGAGGCACCACATTTGGCATTTTTGCCCATAACTAATCAAAATGCTGGCATGACTGTGGAAATGATATTTCCAATTTACATCCATAGTCAAGTTTTAGTGTAACTCCATTTTAGTTCTTGTTTGTGAAGTGGTCTGCTCCTATCACGACTGCCAAACTGGAGAGGACATTGGATAAACAGACATGAGTTGCAGTAAGTGGTGTTCAATTGCACTTTTGATGTAAAGGACTATGTACAGTATGTTTCTCCACCTGTGTTTAGGTGTGTGGTGTTTTAGAAGAGCAGGTTAGTGCCTGCTGTTTGTTGAAAATCTCAGCTCTCTTGACACTTAGCACATATACGATGACCATGCAACAATGCTGTCTGCTCAGCTGGTTTTGCCTCCCTTTTGGATTAAAAAGAAACATCAGACCAGTTATCTGGATGGCTGAGAACTGACATAAGAATAGAGTGAGCATATGCATCTGAGTATCTGTGAAAAAAGCATTAGCAAATACAACACTGCTGTACCAATACTTAGTCCGCCTTGTTAATTGGAGGCAGGTGTTAAGGATCCTAATTTAGATAGCAATGCATCAGAACAAATGAAGATACATTACATTAAATAAGCAGCACTTGATCTAATATGTGCACTTTTCTAACTCTGAATCAAGAAAAGGTGCAATAAACTACAGCTTCCGTGGCACAAATTCCAAAGCCTACAGGTTAAACCTATAGCAAAAACATATTCAACAGTATGACAATACATATGCTGCCTTTCGAAAGCAGTTACAGAAAAACACTTGCAAACACAGAAATTTTGCTGTGTGCACAAATGCAACAGAGCTGAGCTGCTCCAACACAACACAAATGTTGCTGGGGACATGGCTGACAATTGTTCCTTCTCAAAGTCTGTGTAAAAAGACTTCCCAAAGGGCTAGCTCCACACAACCATCCACCCACATACACAGACACTCACACACACAGGAATCAGGGTGACCTATTCCAGTCTTTCTAGGCTTTGCGAACTTGTGCATCTTAAGCTCTAGAGATGTAGACTTCAAATATCCAATTCTCTCACATCAATCCCCCTCAATTTTGGAGATAACTAATCTTAGATAAGATGAAAATTCTCTGATATCACACTACATACTTTATTCTATTCAGACTCTATGAAGATTTCTCAAGGGGATAAAGACATAAAAATAGATCGTATTGTAACAAATATCACATAGTTCAAAAGGAGCAATCTTGAATAATCTTAGAAATTATTAGGCAGATAAGAAGTTAGTTGTGTGACTTGATGTCTCAGTGTAAACTCTTGGAAAAGTTATTTTAATGTCAGAAATACCTCATTCAAAGTTGCATCCATCAGTGTTTGAGCAAGTCCTCAATTCAACATCTTATTTTTAGCCTTTGCAGAGGCTAGTTAGCCTCAAACAAACATATTGCAATACAACATTTCTCAAACTTTTTCACCGTTTAACTCACTCTAATAAACTGCTCATGGCAGATGTTTCTCCAGGGTGCTGGCAGAAAATATAACACTGTGAGGAAGGCAGGGAGGGCTGCGAGCAAGAAGAAAACAGGATAGTGGTACAAATTGTTCTGCAACCTCTGAAATGAAATCATTTTTCAAACCACTTCTAAAATGGTGTGTAAGCCAGAGTTAATATGCTCTAATACGCTGGCTGTGAGAGCTTCTATAGCAGAATTACACTTCATAGAAGCTCTTCTGAGTCTGCTGTAGTTCACACACATTTCATCCTCGCTGCAGCTGCAAACAGTCATACACTTACTTTGAGAAAGAGAGTTTGTGATTTTTTTCCCCCATACATTTTGTGCAGTTCTTGTATGGATTCACTGTAGCAATAGAATATGAGCAATAAGCTAAAGAAACAGACTTTTATGTAAATACTGGGAGTCCTCACTGGCTTTCATGTTAAACAATGTAGCTGTTATGACCCAAAAGACCATTATAATGTGCTGCATTCACAAAAAATTCTATTAGCAAGGAAATTGCTGACTCTTCTAGTGAATAAACAGCTATTATTCAAGGTACAAAATCCCAGTTAGCTGACCATGTAAAACTGAGAACAATGTACACTAGCACCTGCACTTTGTTACAGTAAAAGGTCAGACAAGGGATGGTCTTGGAATAGCTTTATGTGGAAATTGTGTTTAACCATGTAAGTGAAATTTAAATCTGAGACACCCTTTTCACTACATACAGCAGATGTGGGTTTTGGTGACCAAACTGCAGTGAAAAGAACCTACTTTGTTCCACAGTGTGTAGTGACATAAGGTTTAAAGGCAAGCACCTCAAATGTTGTAAATGCTATACAGCTATTAAAAAAGGGGATATAAAGCAATAATAGAAACTGCTGCTGGCCAAAAGTGCTGAGGAAAATTGTTCACCTACACTGCCAGAAAATGTTTGGAGAAGTGTTATGGTATTAACTGATTGTGTGACCTCTCTTTGTGACCACTCCCTGGGTAGCAGCCAGTGGCCACATATTGATGACACAGAAAGAAAACCCAATAAAAATGCTCCTTTAAGTTTCTGTGCTCCTGGAAAAAAAGTCAAAGGCAGTAGGAACTGAAGAGGTAACAGAGCAGCTTTTCCATGTTTCGTAGTAGCAATTATACACGTACAGTACAGTATATCCTAGTAGTTAGGTGAATGAAAAGGCAGTGTGCCTAACACTGAATAGAGTGGATCATTGCAGGTCTCATTTCTCTTTATAGTTTTTTTTTTCCATTGACTGGTAGCTCATGTTGGCCTACTATCTGGAACATTTAGTTGTTTTTGATCTTTGTTCCCAGTGGTCTACAGAGTTAAACCATGCTGTGCTCTGACAGGCTCGGGGCCAAATTCTCCACTATCCACAATATGTTCCGTTACAAACCGAGCTGCTTTATTAAAGTTCAAATTCAGCCCAACCTGGTCAAATACTTCTGACCACAAATTGCTGCACTGATAACTGAACAGTCTTTACCCCAGATATCAGCTCAGGAACTAAAGCTAAAGACTTTAGATATCACTGTATGCACTGAGATCTCCAGATCTGTGAGACAGCAAAATGTACTGTGCTTGAAAGGTATCATTTCAGATGACAACTTTCTGGGTCATTTGTGCATTTCAAATGACAAATCTGAGTCTGATGGATCAAACTGAATGACTAGTGAGCTGAGGTTTTTAGACTACTATAGATTAACTTTGATATTGGCAGCACTGAGGTTTCGCCTCTATAGTAACTATAAGCTCCCTACCAAGAGACACAGGTATAAAATTTTAAAATGTAATTTCAGCTCAGACAGCAGCAGGCAGGTTTGACAATTGATGATTTGTGATTGTTGTACAATAACAACTTATCCTTCTTTGATTTATAACCATCCATCCATCCATCTATCCAGTATTAATAGCAGTGTCACTGCTCTGCTCAGCCGCCTGCCTGCAGACCTGTCTGGTCTCTTTGCTCTTACAGCCTGGTTAATATGTCTATAACAGAGGCAGAGCACATTTTAACAGCACTGCTTTCATCAGACATGCACACAGAGAGATAACACACACACATTCAGGAACACATTTACATTCACATGTGATAAGTGCATTCAACCTCATATTATTATGGTGCATTAGGTAGGTGGGCACATGCATACATTTTTTTATCCACTTGCTCTCACACAGATGGACAGGCTTTAATTACACACTTGATTACTTACCATTTATGTAACACATATGCACAGCTAAAATACCACAGGTAAAATAAAGATGTTTGAAAACTGTTGAGGTTTAGTTGTCTTCTAAAATTCAACACATATTTGTGGTTAGTGTTAGAAGAGTATATTAATTGTGCCTGAGTGCATTTTAATGACTCAAAACCTAATGTAATATTCTATACTTATCTAATTTCCCAAAGGGTATCGTCAAAGTTTTATTAAACATAATCGCCAATAACTGTTTATGTACGTTTCAGATGTAATTAAACAGAAACAACAGTGTCACAGTTCCCAGTAGAGTCTGTTTTGCATCCCTTGGTTAGCACTGTTTTAAACTCATAAATAGCAAAAAATAGTTGAGTTAAAGCTGGATGTGAGTCCTTGCCTACCTCTATCCGGTGTGCTGTGATTGATTAAGACTCAACATGAACGTAAACTGTGGTGACTGGAGATTGACTGAAAAGAGAGACGGCCTGGGGAGATGGATCCAAAGACCTGAGGAAAAGAACAGAAAAACAATATAAGAGTTAGTACATGACTTTTATAGGAATATCCCTACATTTCAGTGGTATTGACTATATAAAATCTGCACGTCCAGTCTTTTTTTGTAACCCACTGCACCCCAGACAGCCCATTGAGATCCATCAAAACAAGTGAACCTTTTCCTGACACATAGGATTGTAACAGAGCAAATTACAGAGAGTGTGAGTGATTGTGATTATAATTCAGCCTTAGGGTGACGTGGATACTGTATATGTACCAAATTCATGGCAATCCAACAAATAGTTATTGTCATTTCACTCAAAGCCACAAATGTCAACCACAGAGTTCTAGCAGAAACTGTCAAGGGAATCGTCAAAGTCAGTAGGATCAATCCTCTGGGGACCACAAATGCCTGTACAAAGGTTTATGGCAATTTGTCCAATAGTTCAGTCTGGACCAAAGTGGCCTACCTCCTATGGCTGTCTGGAAGATATTGCCACCTGTATAGTGGCTGCCCATTTGTGCCTTTCTCAAAAAACATTAGGTGCAGCAGACATCAGATGCAGGTCCAAAACTGTACATCTTAGTTTGTGGTTCATGCTATAAAGAAAGGCTGTCAAAATCATGTCTGAACCTTCCTGCCACAATACTTAAAGACTGACATTCCTCTCTCCAGGTATCCAGAATACAAAAACTAGATTACCTGTAGGCTGTGTCACGTACCTGGACAAATGTGTGTCCAGTCTTCAATGTCTAAACCTACTCTCCACTAATCTGGGCATGTGCTGCTTTCACCCCACCCCCCACAATTCTCCCCATGCAGTGTCTAAACCCAGTATGATACTTTCCACAGTTATCCGATCAAACTGTATATCTTTTTTTGTGTTATCTCAAAAGGAATTGTAAAAGATTTGTAAAGTAAGATATCAAGACCCCAGTTACGTTCATGGCAAGCAGAAACCTAGAAGTCAGACGTAATATAAATTTCCAATGCCTGGACTGAAAATACTTTTGGCACCTTTAAAATGTGGGCGCTGATGCAAAAATTATGTCACTTTTTTAACAATTCATCCAATACGGATCAAAGTACTATCAAATTGAAACTGACAGTCTGTACTTTTGTGTTTTAGTAGAGAGTATGCAAAGACACACACATACACGTACATACACATGTACACCCACATAGACACACACATCAAACAAGATGCAGACACTTTGGCAGTCAGTTTTCCAGCCAGCTGAGCTAACAAGCTGCAGGTTATTAGAAAATAATTACTCACATCAGAGGCCCACAGGCGTCTCATCACTAAGACATGCAACAGCAATGTGACAAAACAGTGGCACAGCTGATCACTTTGCATACACTCAACATGGCATCCTGCACATAGGTGAACCCACAAGGATAACCAAAAGCTATTAATGCCAATGATTAACATGAAGCTACATATTTTTCCTCACAAAACATTCTGACGACTTGTCTCAATGAGCAGTGACAGCAGTAACATATGGCAGATCTTTCTGCACGCTTGTTTAAGTTGGTGGTTGCAGTGTGTCAGTGCTGTTGGAGAACAGACACACATACAGGCTCGTTTTGACATTCAAAGTATTAAGTATTTTCATTTGAGGAACCCCCACTTTCCCTTAAGTTAAAAATATACACACACACACACTCACACACACACACACACACACACACACACACACACACTTTCAAGCAGTGACAGCGCCATATTAATTATATTTTTTCTTTAATTGTTTTTGCCTCTATTTTCAAGGGCTTTTTAGCGCAACACTTTGTTCTACAGCTTACTATCAAAACAATAATACACAGGAGGATACACTGCGGTATCATATCCTGGTGCTACAGCTATGTATAAATCCCCTGTGACAGGTGCTACTGGCTTCAGTGAGGTATTAAAATTATAGGAAGAGTGGCTTTTATAAACCACCGGGGTTTCATCTTAAAATACTGTATGTCAGTTGTTAATAGGCAAAAACATCCCACCAGTAATTGAACAATCTATTAAGCCTGGAAACTCCTATGGGAGGAAAAAATAATTTCTAATCTCAAAGTAATAATTTATAACCTCATATTTATAATTTGTAACCCAGAATTACTTAATTCATCTCACTATCTTAATTAATGGAAGTGAAAATTTGTGCCCATTGAATTAGCCAAATTGTGCTCTTCAATTAACAGCGTTGAAACAGTGTTTCATGTGCCTCCTCCTTTCTCTTTTGATCAAGAGCACATCTTCCCTCTTCACACACAGTCCACGTTCATTTCCATTACTGTGCATCAACCACTCATGCAGCGCTCCAGAAATCTCGACATCAGGTTTTTATTATGAATCAACCAGTTATCTCTTAAAATACCTAGTTTACACTAAGTCCCACATAAATACACATTTATCAGTCCAAGGCCAGATTTCAATGAAATCCATCCAGTCCATTTATGTTCTACAACCTGTCAAATTAGTTTTTATCTTTCACAAAGTTACTTGCTGCATGTGTACAAAAGCAGCCAAAGCTAGCCATGAAAGAGTAAACACAGAATGATGAAACAACATTCAATGTAGCATCAAAACTGTATTAGAAAGAGAGTGTGGAAGGGAGCGGATCTAAAGTAAAAGTAAAACTTAAATGATTCCTTTAATGGAATAAGGGAATGAATCAAACCTCGTACTAGAACACAGGCTGCTCCTCCCCAACTGATTAGTCTCTAAATGCGACTTAAACTCTTTAGACTTAAGCTAATTAGTAGCAAATCTTTGATTTTTTTTTACAGCTTTAAATTATCCAATGTGGTGCTAGCAAATACAGCTAAACAGTGATGCCTACCAAAGGCTCTGTCTGTTGATACATAAATGACACTGTTGTGATAAAATCAGCCTCTTGTACAGCAATCTCAAAGCTAGATTTCTATTCATTCACTTTTTACATCATGCTCATTAAGTAGCACTGATAATTGACATCTTGAAATACTCGATGGAGTACTTGTTGAATGCTCTGACTTTTTTTTTAGTTTTGGTTAACATGAAGACGCTTCCCAATTTGATTCAATTATAGATTAAGTTGAATTTTTATCATTTCATTTTTTTAATCAAATTGTGATACTTTTACAAGGTTTTGCTAAAGCAAAACTGCAAGTAAATTAAGTTTCCACAAAAAGCTATTCTTTAAACCTATTTTAAACCTCCCGTTAACCACCATTAGGTATGAACCTGTCTTTGAAAAACACTATGATTGCCTCATTTGTACCGTCACACTGCTCGTCTGAATTGTATGATCTTGAAAGTCGTTGGTATTCTGCTCAGTTTACCTCTATCTTTAGCATCTGTTCTCTCCGCCCAGCTATGTTAGATTGTGGTGAAATGACCTGTCAGTGAGCTTAGTGTCTGTGCGTGTGCATGTGTGTGTGCGCATGAATACAAATGAAAGATAGACAGGGAGAGAGAGAGAGAGAGAGAGAAAGTGAAAGTGTGCGTATGAGTATAAAGCAGAAAGAAGGGCGTCCACAAGGTGTGTGTGCGTGGGTATGTGTGTGATGGCTTTTTACCGACCACCTCCCAGCTTTGAACATAAAAGTAAAAGAAGAAACAAAAAGTGATGTGAAAAAATAACCTCAGAGGTTTAAATGATTAAAATAAACAGGCCAGAAACAGACAGTAAAGCAACACACCCCACACCACCCAAAACACACACAGACGCGCCTCCCAGAGAGTTTGTATTTATGACCTGTTGTTCTTATTTTTTTTTGAAGAAGAAGACAGAAAATCCATCCCTGTTTTTCTTAACACACATCCTTTCTGCAAAGCTTAGATCTTCTCTACATGGTCTTACTTTTCTTTCTCAAATGTGCAGCTTATGTTTTAATTCTCTGTCCCCTGTTTCTACTCTTTTCTATTTACGTCTCTCTCTTTATTGGCTCCTAATATTTCATACTGTGTCTGCCAGTTTATAAGAGTTAAATATTTGACACCTGTATAAAAGCTAATCCACAGGCTAAACCAAGCAGTGCCAGACATTACTGCAAAAGACATTGGTTTTAATAAATGTTAAACACCAGCTGGTATAAAATGTACCTGAACATCATTATGAAACTTAAACAAAAACACGGTTGGTGTAGGCATACTCAGGACTGTTAAGATTAACAAAGAAACAACATCTGTATAAAAGATATAAAAAAGGATAAAAACTCACATGAGTATAAAACTCAAAGCTATTTGACCTGTCTAGCTAAATTTGTTTAAATCATTACAAATACATTCAGTGACATAAAGGATCTGTCCTTCAGTATTTTTCTCACCTAATCATGACTAAAAATTGATCCAAACGTTTGTCACATCGCAAACTTATCTCAATGCTCATATGTTTTTTTTTTTTTTTTTGCTTTTTTGCTTGTGAATGATAAGAAGGCAGAAATAAGAAGAGGCTATATTTAGGGTTCTAATAGTCCTAATAGACTTAGTATCTCTTTCTTTGACAAAATTAATCACAAAAAATAAGTCTAGACAGGATGCTATCATGTTAGGAAAGAAATTAGCTCTGTGGGGCTCTAGCAGTATTAATCCACATTAGAGTTAGATTCCTGCTGCGAGGAACCGGCAGTTACTGAATTTTCCTCAATTTTTATTTAACCTCTGCCATATAATGACTACAGCTACAGAAAGGCCACTGCTAACCCTTGTGTATTTCAACTCTTTCTTTTATGTTATCATTTTGTAGTTTTTAGGTTTTATGAGTGTGAAATAATTTATATGCATTTGTTTTTGTAGTCTCGTCTCCTGAATAAAGTATTCTGAATTAAATTAAACTGTATTGAAATCAACTGAATAGTCACTCCACACCTGACTTCACTCTTTGTTGAGTGTGTTGCTGCTTAACTGTTACATTGAGTAATTAAGTAGATAAAGCAAGTCTAACCAGTGCATATAATAAGCAGCTCAACCATGAGACTGCGTGAATTCTGTGTGAACAGCAGCATTAATAAATGAGAGTGTATCCATTCTGAGAGACAGAGAAAGTTTGTCCAAAATGTGCCCAAATGTGTCCATTGCAGATGTTCTTTAAGTCTAGTACCTAACAGAAAGGGTCAGCATGAAAAGGAGAAATGTATTTATGGTTACGTAACTTGAAGTAAGACCTATAGAGTAGATATTTCAGTAAAAGATATTTAAAGATTTTTTAATGGCCTGTGAGCTCCCTGCTCTCCTCCCATCTTCTCTGCTCCTCTCCTCTCTCCCACTTCTCATGATACATTGAATACAGCTCTTCTTAACCCCTCTCTGTGTACATGAACTCCTCTTTTTCTCATCCATTTCGTTCTCTTTTTAATCCACCACACCACTTCCAGCCTCCCCGCGCCTTCCTCCCTCCTTCAGATGCAGTATAATTATCTGGTCATCATTATCAGAATCATTCTGTTTCCTCATTATAAACCCATCTGCTCTGCTCTGCTTTGCAATCCAACCAACACGACATAAACACACAGCCATACAGATACTGAAGCACACATACACATACACACACACACACACACACACGCTTGTCTCTCTTTCTCTCTCCTTCTGTCCCGTCAGTGTCTCATCACTGGAGCCACTTGAGCGACTGAACACATCAGTGTAACTGGTCCGAGGTAATTATGTTGAGAGTGAGGTAAGGATGTTGGACTAATCTACTGAGATCCACAGAGGAATGAAAAACTGCAGAGCACCCTCGTCCTGATTGGTAAAAAAATACTCTTTTTTTTCTCAATGATGTGTTGAATGCATTTACAGTTATACTGTTGTCCAATCAACTGGCATTCAGTTATAACCACATGCTAGTATGTGTCTCATCAAAACAAGTGAGAATGCATAACAGCTAACATGTCTATTTGTGAGACACTTGCTGATTTGAATCCTGGGACACTCAGGGACAATCAGAACAGGCAAACTTTGTCAACAGCAACTATTAAAACTAACCGTGATGCCCAAACCCTTTTTGCTGCTGTATAGAGAAGCATCTAGGAGGCAAAATGTCAGTGAGTATGAGCCAAATTTCCTGGTGCTACAGCAAATATGAGCTCTTAATCTACTTGTCTGGCTAAGTAAGGGTCAGTGTTAGTGTTGACGGCAGGTCTCATAGAGGGTAGACGATAGCGAAGGACAATTCTTCGTGAGACTTCTGCTAAAGGACAAATGCAGGATACGACGCATGGGGATAAAACGTTACCAAGGCTACCACTAGTTTGTTAATCATGGAGGCCATTCATAATCAACAATTTACTGCTTTTCTCTTGAGAAATGAATGTTACCATTCAAAATGACCTCATTACACCTTATGGTGTTTATCAAGACTACATTTGATATTAAATTTTAATATACATGATCAAATGATTTAAGATTTACTAAGCCTTTTTTAATGATTTAAGATTTACTAAGCCAATTTTCCTTACTTATTTTTAAAGCATAAAAAGAAGCAAGAAAAATTTAGGACATAGGGCAGCACCATGTGAATTTCAGGAAAATAATTTCATTTGGAGTCCATTTGTGAACCACATATGCATAAGCAGAGCATGAGCATGGTATCTGCCAAATGTAAAAACATTTTTGAATCTAATAAACTGGAAATTAGCAGCTAGATTAATGAAGTGCAAAACTGTCTATCAAAGAGCATTTTGTATGGTTAAATGTTGTTGTGATTACCTCTAAAAGCTCCATTCTGACAGCCAAGCCTTTTAGCACTACACACACAAACTTGCAGTGGCAGAAAGTAAGTGCCTGTGTCTGTGGAAGCATATGTGCTTGTGTCCATATGTGTGTGTGTGTGTGTGTGTGTTTGTAACCGTGTACACCAGGGCACACAGTGATCTGGACAGAGTGTAACATTTGCTCTTCTGCTCTGATGTTGTGTCATTGGCCATGCTCACACATATGTGCCAAGTGCACTTAAGAACGCTAACATTTGTACCTACAAGTGCACACGTTGCACATACGCACACTGTTGTAAATATAGAAGCTGTCACTGGCACTCTCGCACATACAGTGTAGGTACATTTGGTGGTTAAAGGAGGGTCACGGCTATAGCTGAAATATATGAGGCTGGAAATGTATCGGCATCCTTGGTAACAGAGGCCTTTAAAAGACAATGTCTTTTAAGTCTTTTATCTATTTTAATACAACACGTTGGCAACCATATTATAAATAAAAGCTGACTTTCTTTAGTCATTGCTCTGAGTGACGTTAGTCCAAAGCAGAACATGTTAATATAAGTAGAGGGGATGTTGATGATGATACTGTGTGATATTACTTACTAAACACACTAAATACACCCCCAAATGTACGTGTTCTGTTTTACACAGAGAGGGTCATAGACAGACACAGACACACATATCCACATGAAAATGCAAACTGGCAGACACACATGCTGCGAAACACTTACATACACACACAGTGCCCCAGCTGTGTGACGGATTAGAGATTACGAGAGAGGATGAATCTATCTAAACACAACAGTCCATAGCATCATCACACAGATACATCTCCAAACATTCACCCTACATATCAGCACAAGATAGGCTGACAGTGTATATTTTAGATCCATTCACATTCATGCTCACACAAAGAATCTGCCTCATACTATATACCACCAAATAAGCTTCTTACATTGTTGATAAACAATTGCGACTCCAAACAATGTCTGAGCCAGCTGATAATGTCACCCCCGTTTCACTGATACAGTGCCTCCAATCAGATCCCTTTTCTTGCCTACTTCTATTATTTATCAGACGTTTCATTTGTCACCCTGCTTTCCTTTTGTGCTATTGTTTAAACAGAGCCACTCTGCAAAGCAGTGGGATTAGGTGATCTGTTTGATGTTGTAATTTACTCTGCCATTTCTGAATCTGAGGCAGCATGCATGAATAGTATATCATTGCATAGACTAAAGTCAGCTGAGGGAAAATAAAATGTAAAATAACAACAAAGAAGACAAATTATTTCTGATGGACAGCACAAGCTCTGGGGAGGGTATTTGTTTACAAATCTAGATAAGACCATTAATAACTATAATGTCTGTGTTTTGACTGCAGGAGGATTTTGCATTAGGGTGGGATAGCTGTTCTAAAATCATGATAAATAATATTATTTTAATAATGAATAAAGGGGGGATGACTAATTCATGTAATGAAACCTGGCCGACAGCCATCATGCGGCTTCCGCTACAAAAACAGGTTGAATTGTGGAAATCAGAGGACAGAAATTTACATTTAGTTCAGAGAGAGAGGACTGGAAGAGGGGAATAAAGAAAAAGAAAGAGGGGAAGTGATAAATGTAGGGCTAGACAGAATGGAGGAGGGAGGGAGCTGATAAACAAACTTGAAGACTAGAGAGAGACTTTACTGCACGTAAGTGGTACCCCACATTTCTGTCTATCTAGGGACTCTTGTGGGTTCTCTGTCAGTCAAGATGACTGCCTGTGAGTCAGTCTGATAGACAGAAGCCAAACTTGGTCTTTTTCTGAAGGAAGTGATCCCTAAAACTCCTTGACTTGACTTGACTTCAAGCAATCACAAGTGAACACTCAGTGTAAACATTCAGCTACTGAACAATACAGTATGAACAGGATGGAAATTAAATCTCAAACATTGTGAACCATTACCCTCATTAATTGACATTGTACTGTGTGTGTGTGTGTGTGTGTGTGTGTGTGTGTGTGTGTGTGTTTGTGTGTATGTGTGCAGGTGGCTGGTGTTGTCTGGAGTATAATCGCTCTGTCCGGCCTCCAGGCCAACTATCCCACATGGCTGATGATGATTGACAGCCGCCTTTTGAGTCCTCTCTTCTCTCTTCTTCCCTCCCCTTATCTCCCCCTCTCTTCTCCTGCCTGCATCCCTTCTCTCCTCTAAGAGCCTGTAGAGTAAGAAGTGTGCATGCCTAAATGAATCTGCAAAAAATAATGTAATACTGTGGCACAGAAAAAGAGGACACTCGTTTCCTTAAAAGAGAATACCCCCTTTTTTATACCTCTAAATTTCACCCTGCGGTCATAGTAAACTAACAGCATCTTTTGAAGTATTTGTGCCTCGTGCTTAGACACTCTACCTCAGGTTTTCATGTGCCTATTTTAAAACACATAGATGAAGTTTGTGTCAGAATGACTTTGTGGTAGCCAGTGCATGACCTTGACCACATCACAGGCAGGTTGTAGACTACACACAGTGTTATGCTGCACTTTGTCTCATTGGTCAAATGGATTCCATTTCCCGTCTAACACACACACACACACATACCAAAGCACCCATGTGCAAAATTACACACACACACACACATACACTTTCAAGAGCACGATCTTGCACCAGCTCCTCTCATCTGAAACAATTTCTTCATTCCCTCCCTCTCTCCATCTCCCAACCACTTACAGCACCACTATTTCTCTCTATTTAGCCTGTCCACATCACCGGGGAGGCACTGTGTTGTGTGTATGTGTGTGTGTGCGCATGTGCGTTTGAGTTTGTGTGTGTGTTCCACCAGAGTGAGTTGATAGGTTGTGATAGGTCTCAGGGAGAAAGCCAGACCACAGCAGTTAACACTGACCTCTCCATCGCTTTCTCTCCACCTCCCACACAACACCACCACCACCTGTCTCTACCTCACTGTGTCTCTCTATGACTCTCTCACTGTCTGTCTCACCCTCTCTTCGTCTCTCAATATAGTATATCTTGTCTCCCTTCTCTTCTTGTACTGCCCCCCCCAATTTCCTCTTTCTCCTTCATACTCTCCATCCTATCTTTATTTTTACCATCATCCCTAGTCCTTCTGTTTTTCCCTTTTTTTAAAGGAGTGCTCACAAGATAACAGCAAATTTATATTATATCTCCTGCTCTGCACTCTCCTGCTTTCTTTTGATCTCCCTCTCTCTCTCTCTCTCTCTCTCTCTCTCTCTCTCTCTCTCTTTCTCTTTCTCTGTCTCTCCATTGTCCCTTTGTTCCCTCCCTCCACCTCCTTTCTTTCACCTTAAGGCTCCTCCACACTGTGCGTTAACAACGGTCTTGGAGGTTCATTGCATGTCACACTGTGCAAAATGGGTCTAATAAAATCTTTGTCACAATCTGTGCCACTGTGATTGTACAATATCAGTTTTGTGGCATGTCAGATTGTCATCTTAATCTCAAATGTCATCTTAATCCATCTATTATTTGTACACATTTCACTCAAAACCACAAATGCAAACCTTGTGTTGGCTCAAGAGAAAAAGCCAGAGGATCACTGAAATCATTACAATTCCTTCTTCTGGGTACAATGAATGTATGTACAAAATTCCACCACAGTCCATCTAATAGCTGCTGAGATAATTCAGTCTGGACCGAAGTGGTGGATCGATCAAATGGCTGACTGATGAGATTTAGCTGTAGCTAAATGTGACTAAAAGCAGTGTTCACCAATTTTCGAAATACTGTCCAGATTTTGATGCAGGCTATTTTAGGTTGCTAAAGCTTTAAATCAGCCAGTTGTGGACTCATCTCCCTGTGAGATGATCAAGGGTTTGATTTGACTGACAACCAAAAGACTTCAGCACCGTTCTCACATCTGTCAACTTTTGTTCAGGGTAGCCCATAATTACACAGCAAAGCCTTTATTCCTCAGTTTCAATCAACAGCAGTTTGACCTTGAGATGTGAAAGTCTGGTCTCTCCAAACTGTGCCTCCCACCGCCTTCACTATCATCTCCCTGTCCTCCATCCTGTCAACCCCCCTATTCAATGTCTTAACACTCTCTCCATTTGGTCCTCTCTCCTTCCATCTGTTTCCCCTCCTCTACATTTGTCACTCTCTCACTCTATTTCCCTCATCTGATCATTGCCCCCTTAAATTGTCTGCCCTCCATTCCTCTGCTCCCCTCTCTAGCCATTAGCTCCTCATTTGTGCATTCCACACTTTCTTATCTATCTGAAGTCATCCTACAATTACTGTCTAAATTTAAACTTAATTTTAATATGCTTCATTTGCTCTCTTCCCATGTCTCCATTTCTTCATTGCCTTTTCTTGTACCTTTTTTTTTCATCCTCCCTCCATGGTGACTGTAATTTCTCCTTCCTCCCGCCCCGCTATCTGCCAGCCTGCTTTGTGTTTCCTCTCTTTCTCTCTCCCACCTGCCTCCTCATTGCCTTCGTCCACTGCGTGTCGGTCCCCCGCTCATTCATTTATCTGTTTATCCACCCCGTGCCTGTGCGTGTGTGTGTGTATGCAGTGATAATGAGGGGGCTGGCTGATCTGAACTTGCAATATGACCCAGTCAACCCTCACTAATAAAAAAAAGGTGGTTAAAAAAAATACACATACACATACATACTGCTGCAGCGAGCCATGGTCACTGTGGCACACCATATATCCTGTGGTCCATTCCTCAACACTTGACTTACCCCGGACCTCATTACTGTGTAATTTAACAGGCGAATTTGGTCTTTCACTGTTTCATCCAATGCCTCCAGTTGGTTTTTTTCACTCTCCCTTTCTTCACACCCTTTTCTTTTTTATCCTTGTCAACTTGGCTTGTTTGTCTCTCTCCTTTTTTCTGCCTCAACCATCTGTATTTTTCCATTTAAAGACACTGAAAAAGGTTATCAGATTCCCCAAAACCACTGCCAACACTGCAACAGATGACAATAAAATCTGAATATTTTGCAGAAACTGTTGCCAGTTTTGTCATACATCAGCTGACAGGTTTTTTGCAATAGTAATTAGTCATAGAATTTAATTCTGAAAACCTGCAATGATTAATTGTATCAATCAGATACAAACAGGATGTGTCTGGCAAATGTACCAGACAATCTACCTGCTTGTTGTCTTCCTTTTCTCCTAGACAAATCTAATCCCCTGTCAAACCCTCCTTTATGTCTCTATTTTTATAGCAGCCTGTCTCTATCTCTATTTCTCTCTCTGCCATTCTCTTTCACTATGGGCCCTTTCAACTTTTAATTAATTCACTGAAATGCTTTCTGGCATGACATGTAGATCCCCTATTTTGCCAAGCGCATTCACCAAGGCTCACATTCAGGGTTGCGATAAGCACGCATAATGGGGTTTTATCTAGCGAAATTTTGGGCGTTGGCATTCAAACATAAGTGCTTATGAGACACCTCTGAAGCTGTTACATGTTCTGGGTGGAGTTTGTTTTAAAAAAAAGTGAGCCATTTACCCCCCAAAAATCTCCCAGCATTTACTACATGACATCTGCTTTGGAGACAAAAATGGCCCAAGGTCAGTGGCCACTGTGCGATTTTGATTAGATTTCTATTCAATACCCACTATAAAGACAACAATTTCATTTAATTTATCCTAACTGATATTGTATTCTGCACAGGCAGCCTCTTAAGCCTCAAGCCATTTTCAAATTAGAGCAGTGGATAATGTCATCCACTTAAGAAAAAAAAAAAAAAGAAGAAACAGTGTATTGTAGGGATAATGAATGAAGAATACAGTGATGATGAAGCCATTATATACATGGACATACTGCACGGCATTTTAGGCCTTTTTGATGTAGTTAGACCTATAGAGCTTTCAGTTACTTCAAAGAAGCTGTGGATCTTAGTGACTGCCGTACTGAGAATGCCACTAAATACAAAGTTACTGTTATCAGAAGTCTGGAAAAATAGACAGGTGTGTAAGAGGAGACTTGATTTAAATACTCTGATTCATCTCGACAACTACAGGTCAGGGAGTAGTATGTCCTTCCACAGAGTTTTCAATGTCTTGGTTAAAGGACACAGGCTTATTACTTACATAAATGCACAAACTTTGGATAGATGCCAAACAATGATATCCTTCGTTCACTGAAGGGGGCTTTTTTATGTACACCTTAGGTCGTAAGATGTGTTTGGAGATATCCATAGGATGACAATCATGCCTCTGCTTAATTTTCAAAATCAACTAGCCGGTAGAGCAGGATCAATATGTCAGTTTTGATGAACAGAAACTATGTGAGAGCAGGGGCTATAGAGACAAAAACTGCTGGATTTAAGCATATCAGGCTATAGCATCAACAGATCAACTTCATATTTATTTTTGTTATTTGGGTGCAGAGATAATATTTTGGTGGTCAAGTCCCCGAGCAGCTACAAAGCTTCCGCCTACAGTCAGTTCACTCATTCAGTTGCCATAATAAACGTTTATTTAGCAGCTCTGTAGAGTGACAGGAGTATTATTGTAGATATTGAGTTGCAGTCAAAGGGAGGGTCCAACCAAAATATAAATGATGCTGGGAAGGGCTTTGCTTTTCTATTAGATGAACCTACTCTCACCTTCTCAGTAATTTTCATTTGATCCGTAAGCAGTTTGTTTTGAAATGCCCTCATTCTCTAGTTGAAATGCCAGTTTCATACCCTGCACTTTTGATATGATTTGTTTACTATTTGGTCATGCAAACACAAACAAAATACTCATGGCACAAAACATAATTGAAATATTTACCTGATATTAGTGTGGAATCAATCTAGCCCTTATTATTTTCACAAAATACCACCCACATAGTCAATTAATGTTATTTAAAATAACATTAGTTCAGGGAGAAAGGGAGAGAAAGGGGAAATGAGAATTTTGTAAGCTAATTACAATGTTTGGATGGTATCATTGCAGTCTAGTGTCATTCTGTTATAATGTGAATTGTGCAATATATTAGTCTATTGTATGTACTCACTGTATTTGTATATTCAGTAAGTGTCTCAGTGGATCAATGCTCACACAGTTGGTCAGTTTCTTTTGCTTTCCATAACAGTCAGCCATTATATTCACTGGAGAGCTGTAGGAGCCTGAGCGTATGAAACCTGCATTAAGGAGTTGCCATATTTAGCATTGGCTTCTTTAGGAAATGCAAAAAAATATATATATCCCTGGCTCCTACATACCATAGTATTTCAGCCATCCTTCACAGCATTTCAGCTTTAGCCCATATTTTTCTTTTTAAATTTTCCACAAGTTAAATGAAAGAGCCTGAAATCACTGTAGAGGAGCTCTTCCTGGTCGATGTTGGACTGCCACCCACTGCGCTCTGTTCGTGGCCCCTAGAGGCTCAGCTGAGAATCCAGGAAAAGAAGTTTGAATAACTTTAACATCCATCCACAGCTCGCCTCTGAGACACAGACCGAGCAGACATAAAATCCTCCTGTAGAGAGCATAAGTAAGAGCTGATTTATGGAGACAAGGGTGAAAAAAGTGTTTCTTTAATGTGTGCCAGTCTGAAGCTAACATCATATCATGAATATATGTTTTCAGATAACCCTTCTCACTGAAATAAGTTTGCAGCTCAGTGTCCCATTTGGCAAAATGAAGTCAAGCTGGATTTCCCAATAGCCACGGCTGTGTGTGAAGACTTGTTTCTATGATTTAGACCTTAAATTTAATTTTGTTTGATGAGTGAAAAAGGCTGACTGTTCTGACAACAATGTGAGGGTGTTTTTGACACTGCGGGGACGCAAGAGTGTCAGTGAATTAAAGATGACTATAAAACGTGATGACTCTTTTCAGTTTTTAACAGGAAGTGATAAGTGGTTGCATCATGCCCTTCTTGCACTTGTCATATTTTGTGCAGCTTTTCAGTCAGGGCTTTCAGCAGCTGTTATATTTCATTTTTACCTGCTGAATAGTACAGTTCATTTTCTATTAAAAATTGCATTTTCTTCTTTTCAGTTTTGGTTGTGGCTGGCCTTCATACCACTCTTTATTCAGTGTAGTTCAGGGATTAGCATTTTCATGGATAGGGACGTGAGCAATTCATCTGATAAAGCAGCGTTGCATTATTTTTATTTTGTCTGAATCCCAGCAGCTCCAGGGTTGCTGCCCTTTTGTTAACCTTGGGGCAAGTCATAGTGGATGTAATCCACTTCAGTTGTAATGTCTTTGGTGTGCAGAGAATCCAGCAGTATACCTCACAGTAACATGATCTATAATATATTTATACATTCCTCCTCAGATTTCTACCTAACAGCAGCGCGCTAACCTAATCACGTTTCAGCCTCTCTCTCAGTGTGTGTCTCTGTTGGCTCTGCCCATTACTTAAAGTTTCTGTCTATCTCGGTCATTTCCCCTGAATCTTTGTTTCTTTGTTTCTTTCATTTTGCTTTTAGCTGCTGCTTCCTGAGTTTCTGTGTCTCAAAGAAAAGGTTGATTACGATTTGATATTGTTGTCTGCATGGTTGCTGCTATTAAGATGGGTTTTGTTATAGTGCAGAATACGGATTCACTTCCCACCTACAGTGCTTTATGCACTTCCAGCTGATTCATTTATCATTCCCTCAAATTAAGTCAGCCAAAGATAAACATAGGTTGTTTGGCTTTAAATTCTTTTTGGTCAAGCAAGACCTCAGTGGTTATGGCTTGGGTTTAGCTTAGGTATATAACTACATTTGGTTACATGTAGGGTAAGAGTTAATAAGACAATGGACTTTGTTTACCAGAGAAAAACTACACAGACTTGACTTGCACCCAGGTTGCCAGGGTTAAAGGGAAATGTTAGCAGTGCATCCATTGGCCTCCACAAACCATCTGCACCCTTTTTACTTTCCACTGTGTTATTTCATTGTTAAACCACTGCCTTTTCATTCAATGGGCTCTGCCTTCTGTTTTACACTAATGATAAATTATCATACAAAAATCACACTGTATTGCTTTTCATAACTATAATTAAAGCATTACAGCAAGCTGCAATTCTGTGCTAAGGACCCATCGTAGCTCTCTTTCGCTACTGTTTTTGTCTATTAACAGTTGGAAATACGAGTGTGCACTGAGTCAACTCTACAAGCAGCCAGCCACAGACAGTTGAGTGACCACTTTCAGCAGTAATAGTTCAAGTATGAGTGATTGAGAGTAGAGTGGGTGGTGGATGGAGATTTAACTAGTCTGTTAAGCTGCAGCAGCAGGTAACAGGCCTACTACAGCACCAGTGGTCACCTTTCAACTTCAGTGCTAAGTGGGGCCAGGGCTAATGCAGCAAGGTAAAGCCACAAAGGAGCATTTGCTGACAGGTTTCTCAAATGGAAAGGAAAACAAAAACTGCAGGTTTACAATGAAGACTGACAGAGAAAGAAGGCAAGGGAGTAAAGACCAAAGCGAATCTGTATTATGGTATAGTTAGGATAGAGGAAGGGGGAAAAGGGCACAGAGATAAAAGACAAAAGAGACATAGGGTTGCTTCACATGAGGCACTCGGATATCATCCTCAGGCCACCCCAAAGGGTCATCCACACACATACACAGCTCCACACATCCTTTCTGTGTTTCTTCCTCTTCCCTTCTTTCTCATTTTGCTGTCACCTCTCCAACTTCTTCCTCATAACCTCATTCTCTTTTTCTCACTGCTTTCAATTCCTGTTTCCCCTGTCCTTTCTATTTGTCTTGTTTTTTTAAACTCTCATTTTCTATTTCTTGTTCTTCAGTTTTTTCCTCCCTTTCCTACTCTGTCATTACACTGTGACAATTTAATCCTGCAACCAGTGGCTACACAGAGTTGGCAGCCTCAAAAGTATGTATGAGAGAGAGGATGAGAGAGTCTGTGTGTATGAGATTGTGTGTGTGTGTGTGTTGACTGGATGCCAGTTGGCCTGTGGTGCAGCAAGCTGTCCTAATGAAGTGATCCTATGTGCCCCTCCAACCAATCTGAATTTGTTTTAAAACAGCAAGCACACAGGGAACAACAATAATTATTCAAGCCCATAATGGGGAAAAATCATGAGCATGATAAAAAAGTCATTTCCCTAAGATCCCAACAACAAGACAATAACCAAAACTAATGCCACAGACTTCTTCAGAGGTTCATTTAACAAAGACAACCTTGTTTTTATACTTGTAAAATACAGGACAATAGTCAGTACACAGGGAGGAATTGGCAAAGCAGTCGAAGCCACCAATTTCTCCAGGGTATTTTGGGGAACATTTATCTCCTCATTGAAAACTTTGAAACTTAACCCAGACTCTTTAAAAAAAATACTGCTTATACTGGATTTGGATGTGTGTAAATGATTTAACTCTTGATTAACTCTATCACATCACTGCTAATGTTCTTTGATATCCATTCATACTCAATTTTACCTCCAGCCCATCACCCAGCGGTTACATTTGTGTGATGAGCAAGTGTGACGTCACTGTGAATCTTGACTTCAGTTGACAATTCAAATTACTTTCTGGAGCCACAAGATTATTTTACATTCTCATCAGGATTAATTAAATGAGCAACATTAATAAGATCCTTGCAGCATCAATACACTAATCTGATCAGCAAACAGTTAATCTAATCCTTAGTTAAATCAACTGACCTGAGACCAACCAATCCCAAGATCAATACTTTTGCTCAGAAAAGACAGCTTTGGTAAATTGCATTATTGGACACACATGTCAATTGTGCCAACTGCCTCATTATTATGCATGCTTTTGCTCCCTGTTTTTGGAAATGGCAGTGTCAGTTGGTTAGTCCACCACTTTGGTCCAGACTGAATTATCTAATTTGAAATTATTGGATGGATTGCCATGAAATCTGGCTCCTTAAGAATGAATTCTAAAGACTTTGGTGATCCATTGACTTTCCCTTGAGTAACCATTAGTTTAACGTTTGTGGTTTTGTGTTAAATGTCTTGACAACTATTGCATGAGCTGCAGACATTCACGTTCTCTTCCATTAGGTCTAAATGTTCGGTCCAATACTTTGGTTTACTGTATGACCAAATACCTGCAAAGCTTGTGACATTCCCATCAGCCTCTGTTGGAGCTTGTGTTTTGTGCCAATTAGCAACTAACAATCTAACTAAGGTGGTGAACATGGACCAGATTATCGAGCCATGCCACTGTAAAAGGCTGGTAAGTTAAACATTCATACAAAATAAATCCATGTAAAATTGCAAGAGTTAGGTTCTTTGACATAAGCCTTGTGAAATCTGCCTATATATTTATGTGATAAAGGACTTAACTGTCTTTAATCCCGTGGCACAGTTCTTTGACATTAAACTGTTACATCATGGCTGCACCACATATATATATTCTACATTAAAACACGACAGGCACATATGAGAGATTTAGCTTGCAGTTGCTCTCTTCCAGTGTAACAATAACTGCAACGGCAGTATCAGCATACATTTCAAGATCAATGTAATCACAAGAAACCTGGCTAATGGGTAATGTCAGAGGCTTAGGACCCTTCCTGTGAGTACATTACACATAACTACACATACGATTTCATGACATAACTAGGTATTAGTGGTACTTTTGCTGTCAACAAGCCCATTATACATGCATATTTAGCATATCATTATCCTGCAAAAAAAAAAGTTGCGGAAAATGCTAAAAAAAAAATCAAGTCATAACAGAAAAATAGTAACAGTTCATGGTCCCTCTTTTCTTCCTACACATCTCATAATTTAACATCAAACAAACCAGTCAGACTGTAAATACATAGGGTAGGCAGTTAAAACGTAAAGGCTATTTTCTTGATGATATACCAGGGATGTATTGTACTGTAACACCCTTAAGTACTTAGAATTAATATCATTGTTTAGATAATCTTTTGTTTTCCTTTTATTAGAGGTAAATCCCAGTTAAGCAGTCATCATTTCATTCTAGTGGACTGTTAAATCTGTGGCTGGGTCAACACAAGTGCACAGATATTCACAGATGTTCACAGGTTTAGTCACTGCAATACTCAGTTGTCAGGTTTTAAAGGTGCATGTAAACAGCTTAACAGGATCAGCTTTAACCTGAGTATGGCAAACTGGCTGATTTACCCTGAGCATCATTGTCAGTGTAGCCAGTCCACACCTGGCTGAGAGAGAGAAAGAGAGAGAGAGAGAGAGAGAGAAAGAGAGAGAGAGAGAGAGAGAGAGAGAGAGAGAGGACAGGGTAGGAAGCGGGAGAAAAATCATTAGTCAGACAGTTGAGCTGTCAGCATCCCTGTTGAGCCTCCACAGCTACTCCTGAGTGTGTATGTGTGTGTGTTTTAAAGAGTGAACACAGCAGCATGTGTGAGATGAAGCAGCCCAGCAAGAGCAGCTTCATCTTCCACTCTCAAAAAGCACACACCATAACCACACTACTTAAATAATAAATGGGCTTTACATGATATAGTCACGACACAGCCTGCACACACACATACACGAACACACACACACTCACACAGACACAGGGATGCACACAGCCTGCCATGCATATAATATGTCTATGCGCAGCCTCTCGTAAATACTCTAAGAATTCATTCAGGTAATACAAACTACAAATTTAGCTTGTTGTAGTTTCTGTGTATGATGACAGATATATGCTCTCTGTGTACCAAATGGATTTGCAGGAGGAATTTTTATCTGTGGCTCCATCTGCCTCCATTCAGTGGACTATAAGATGTCAGCTTTCTCTTCCAGGAACTGCACTCCTTAAATATTATCCACCAAGTAATTGATTTGTTGCCAAAAAAAGTCTGGCAAAATGGTTGCCATTGTCCTTTGACACATCCCGTGGGATTATGCTAACACACTAAGTATGTCTAGTTTATAGTGAGTCACAGAGTAAGCAGCGTGTGAATACTAAGATGCCTTTCTCCTCCTCTTCTTCCCTCTCTTATCCTGGACATTCTCTCTCATCTTTTCCTCTACCTCCCTCTCTCCTTTCCACTTCTCCATCTCCTACACACACACCGGCCAGCACATCTATTCAGAGAGAAGAATGTCTAGTAATATGAGTTTAATCTTCAACAATTGAAAAGAAAATTACTTATTGACAAACACTTCTTCTCTTGTTACAATAAGATTATTTCAATCTTGAGTCATGGCCACCTCCACCACTCACTCAGGCTGTTGTGAGCTGTGCCTCTTGACTTCTGCTGCAGTATTGCCAGCCTGCCACCTGACTCTAAGCTCCTTTTCCCTGCCACTACACCTACTGCAATAGAGGTAAAAAATATGCAGGCAAAGCTATCTGAGCGCTGAAGACCCATACTGTAAAAAGGGTGGAAAGTAAACACTTTTTTGACAATGTTTCTAATCAAAAAATCTGCTGCTGGAGGGCTTTGCTGGAAGCAATATTGCCCCTGCCCCTCAAGCTCAACAAATTCTAGCGGAGCAAATGTTGAATTGCAAAGACAGCAAAAACAAAGGTGAGCATGCTGATGTGCTGACTGATGCTAATAACCCAAAGCAAGAAAATATTAGAAGACGGGACTAAAGTGATGGAGATTAGAACAATCACCAAAATAATAATAAAAAAAAAAACAATAAGTTCATATGGTTTCTTACATATGTTTTTCTTTTTATCATGCAAATATCTGCAGTGTATATATGTATATATACTATCTAATGTATGTATGTATATGTACATACACATGTATATATAATGTATATATAATCTTATGGATAAAAAAAAATCAGCAAGCAATATGTACATGCCTCGGTCAAGGTTAATATTTGATGAAATCAAAAATACATCAATGCACTGATGCAAAAAAATATGCATTATAATGCAGTCTAATAATGTATGTGTAATAAGTATTGAATCTTACTTAATATACAGGGATATGAGAACATTCAGTAATAACAAGGTCATGCTGCTACAACTGTCTACTATACATTACTATAGGTAATGGGGCTTAAAATGGCAAATATATTGTATCTGAGCAAGTCTAGGTACACCCAATACTGTGGATCTGCCTTGTTTCCAATGATGACCTTTTTCAGGGGAAAAAAAAAGATGAAAAGAACTGTGTAATAATAGTTATTACATTTTTGTCAACTCTTATGTATGCAGTTCAACCCCACCTACACTGTATATGTTGTTTCTATTCACTCAGTAAATGGAAGATGAATACTAGTTTACTTCCAACCAGTCATTAAAAACTAGCACTCTTTATGTCAGAGTTGTCAGCAGTTTTATAAAGAGTTCAATGTGTAAACAGCTGCTAATTAGCACTGTACTTAGAGTCAGAAGCTGTGACACTGCAGTGAATGAGAGTTTAATAGGTTATTAGAAGCCCTGTTGTAATCTTGGTTTTCACAATGGAAGCCAGAGGAACAAAGAGAAAAGAGGGAATGGCATGAATAAAAAAGGCTCCAAAATGATCATCTTAGGGCTTTTTTATGTTCAGATGTTCAGACAGTTGTTTCATCTAGGAGCAGCGCAAGAACCAAAGTAATCTTTTGGTTATCAGACCTAGAAAAAACTCATGACTTAGCACCATTGGCAGTGGGTGTCTCACACTGCTCAACATACACACATACACACACACGCACACACACACACACACACTTACAGAGCACCATCACCTCTCACAGATTCCTCACACTTGCACTCACGCACCCTTTCATGACCCCACTCAACATGCAACATGAGTAGCTTCCTCGGTTTAAGGAAAGACATGGCTTTAATTTAAAATCCTGTGTGTACGTGTGTGTGTGGGAGGGTGGTCAATGTGGATGTGTGTTTATATCTGCATGATGTGAGCATTTGTTCCTGTATCACTATTGGTTCATGTACAAGATAATGCACTGAAACAGCGTCTCTAGGTATTTTTATCCTGTCAGTCCTGTTTGCACTTGAGTGTAATTTATATTTTGTTATTAAATGGCCCCAGTGATCCTGTACAAGGACATGGTTACTTAAATGTTTTCCACACATCACATACAAAAACATCATTCCATGGTTAACACCAGAATTAAGATTTTTAACAGATTAAATATTCTGTCTTTACAGTCCTGCTCTTTTACACAGACTGTATGCATTTAATGACTCATTGATATATCCTTTGAAAGATAAAGTTTGCGTGTCAGTTTTGTCTTTTGAGCGCTGTTGTCAATATTTGAAAAATACGACACTGCTTTACCAGTGCAATACTAATGGAGGAGAGCTGAAAGCATGGACTAAGGGCTTAATGGCTACGGCTGCACATACACTTTGACACATGCTGTGCAAAAGCATGCATTAAGGATGAGTAAATGTTTATATGGAAACATTGATGCAAATGTCTCTCAAAGCTCAAAATTCCATATTATCAAGGCAGGTGTTCTGTACCTTTTTTCTATCTCTATGAACAAATGTTGAATATGTATTTAAGGGTTTATGATGCATTACATGTTCGTGCACAGTTTTGTATCTGCCTGTGTGCATTAGCATGTGTTACACTGCAGTATCTATATGCCTCTCAGTTTTAGTGGTAGTAGTTAGGAGTAGTGTGTGAGAGCAGCCTTGGGACAAAAACACACTACGCTTCAGTGTCTACCATTTACAACCGCTCTGTTGTGTAAGTTGGTGCTGGAGGGCACCCATTTACCCACCATTGTAATATAGCATCTCACTGTTTGTAAAATGAATGCTATCACACCACTCAGTGAATAGATGGAGTAAAAGAAATCAGAGGCTGGTGGAAGAATCAGACAAAATGGAAGGTAGGAAAAGAAGAAAGGGGATAAAATGAAGTGCACTAACACTGAATTAAATTGAATAACAATGACGAAGAGAGAAGAGAAATCTGCTCTACAGCATCCACCTCAGCATCGCTCTCCCTCTGCCCGCCCTCCATCCCTCCACCTCTTCATTTATATTCCTCATCTCCTGGTCTTGCTGATCAGTTTCCGCTGGATATCGATTACTGCTATAACTGCACAATACTCATCACATGCCCTCTGCAAGTGCTCTCCTTCTCTCTGTTTCCAGCTTCTCTCACTGCCCTCCACTTTCTCTGTTTATTTCCTTCTCAGTTGGTTTAGATTTCTGAGCTGGTCTGTCATGAAAAAAATACCATATCAGGGACTGTAATCGCTCGGCAGCTTGTATTCAACAGGAAGTGGTCTCCAATGTCTTCCCCTGGTGTGGTCCTTGGGGATATAAATCCAGTAATGGCCTTGCGCTGTATATCTTTTATTACCTACTAATCAGTGCTATCGTTAGTAGGTGCTCAGGAGCACTAAGAGCCAATATCTGTTTGTGCACTTATGTTTAATGCTTTTTGTGCTGTGACTGTTTAAGGGTTTTATGGTTTGCACTGTGGAGGCTAAGCAGAGTTCAGGTTCAGCTCTGTGGAGTGGAAGTACAGAGCTGTTTTACAACAAACAAGTCACATAAGCAACTGGAAATTGGCCCACTGTATACTCCAGGAATGTAGCTGGTGACTTCAAGAAGACACATTAAATAGTGTGCTTTCTAATTTTCAATACAGTTATTACTGTTTTATTAATTATAGGCAGCCTAACCACTAACATGCTAGCCAGTAAGGATCATGCTAGATAATGAAGTCACATTAGCTTGTTTGCTAATGGGACATCCATATGGTTTATTTAACAAATGCATTTGGACCATAAAAACACCCTGCCCCTTCTGTGGAGCAGTTTATACACTCAGCAGTAGAGGGTTAAATAAAGGCAATTTGTGTAGCCTTTGTTTTAGTCTCTTCTGTTCATCATTCCCTTTGAAGTCAGTGCTGTGAATACAGTTTACAAGGGTAAGAATTTGCATGTCAAGAAATACTAAAGTTGAGCACAGCATGACAGGTTTGTTATGAACGATTGTTACTAAACCCCTGCAAGTAAATCCACTGATCGTAGAATTTCCATTGAGATAAACAGATTTTATTGCAAATTAAATATTGTTTTAAATGATGGTAAGAATGAGCCTATGCATATTTACTTGCTCTTTTCCACTACCTGGATTTTCCCTCTTGCTCTGAGTTTCCTGGTCCTCTCTCTTAAAAGGGATCCTCCCTCCGTTTCATTGCTGTTTTCCATTTCTCCCCATCTCTGCTTTCCCATCTCTCAGCAGAGTGAGTTGACTTTCCCGTCCATCACAGGAAGATTCATCCCCAGAGCGCTGCTTTTATCCATCTGTCCCATCTATGTTCTCTCTCGCTATGTCTCTCTCAGAGTTTTGACAATATTGCGCTCTGATCACACTGGTTCTCACCTTAACTTTGTTTCAGTGTTTTAACCTGGTATACCCACTCAAAAGAACACACACACATTGATAAAACTCCATTTACAGCTTTGAACAGTGACTAACACCCTCGAGTGTACACGTTAAAATATGACAGGAAGCAAATTATGGGGCCATTAAAAGTTTGTGAGCAAACACTTGTTGTGCGGGCACATATATGTCATTTATTTTAATCAGGCTACCAACTTGCTCTGAACTGCAACATCAATTGTTAGGAGAGGAGGGGGGAAGTAGATCAAGAGAAGACAAGTTAAAGATGTGAGGATAGAGGAGATAGGAAGGTAAAGAGGGAGATGAAAAAGCAGGGAAGAAGAGGTTGAGGGGAGAGAGTGATGAACAGAGGTGAGTGAAAGATGTAGGGGAGGGGCAAAGTGTGCAAAGACCCCTGCTGGTCAAACAGGATCAGTGGCTGTCAGGTTGATGAAACCTGCACATTCCCCCAGGTGTGTGTTTCAAGGGATGTGAGGATGAGCACCTGTCAGCATCAAGTGGATGATACCTGATTGTGTGTGTGTGTGTGTGTGTGTGTAAGTATGACTGTGAAGTTATTAAAACCTGTGCTGTGTGTGTATGACAGTTGTACAGTATCTGCCATCTTAGTGATCCAGAAAAGCCACCTCCGCACACACACTGAGACACACACACATACAGTACACACAAGCTCTTTGATCTCTTAGAACCTTTCACACAGGGAGAGCACAAGCACCTTTAAAATTACACACACACACATGGTACACACATGTACTATGATATAGTATAGTGTAAAATCTGTTGTATTTAAACATGTTTCCTCCCTGCATATACTGCAGGAAAAGGAAGCAACATTTTGTGTGTGAAAGGAGATAGTAGGAGGGAAGTGTTTTCAAGTTGATCCAAGAGAGTTGTGTGATGGAGGAGGAGAAACCCATGAAAGAGCATGAACAAGGCAGCAAGAGAGAGCAAAGAGACCTGAGAAGTGCAGAGTACGGCACTCTGGTGTAACTCACTTCTGAGGTCTATTAACTGCAAACACGAGAGTGCAGAGCAGAAGACAGGAGTACAGGACAGGTACAAAAGTACAACCGCTATAGTTTTTAAGTCATTTTACATCAAGATCCACTACAGCAGCAAGCTGCTCAATGCCGTCACGCAGCAGGCGTCACAGCAGGCTGATTGGTGCAACTTCACAAGATTTTTCCAGCCAGTCTGGGGATTTGAAGCGGTCACCTTGCGGTTCACTAGTCTGTCCCTGTAATCTCTGAATTACCCTTTGCTTTACTATCAGTTTGTGATTCACGCCGTATTTGCCCTTCGGCTTTCACCAGCGATTGCGATATCGTGGAAATTTGGCGGGGCAATTCAGTTGTCCCTGTTCACATAGCCCAGTGGGACCCCACAGGAGAACCTCATCCAAAAAGAAAATTCAGTCTGTGTCCCTATGTGAAGCAGGCAGGGGGAGAGGGAGGGGGAGGTGGTGGGGATGGGCACACGAAACATCCTTGCACCTGGGTCCACTGCTGCCTAGCTATGCCCAAAGCTGGCACCAAGCCTCACAGCCAGCTGAAAAGGGATCAGTTCGTACTCTGAATGATGAACGAGATCAGCCAGACTAAGAGCTTGACACTGATCCAAGATCAGCTCTGTTGCTACCAATAGCAGAACTCTATAAATGGCTCTACATAAGACATATTGAGGCTGCAGCTCTCTGCTAGATAGCACATACCTGACTGTTGTGACTTGTTCTACATAAAAACTGGCACGGTAGATACAGTAGGTTTGTCCTTCAGAGTCAGGGACTACAGGGAAAAATCAATTGGTGCATAAAATTTTGTTTCCCAGTTGAAAATGTTTTTGTGAAGCATAACATGTTGGAAATTCTGCCAAGGGGAGAAACAGTCATCTATCATTCAATCAATCCAACCCACCACCCATATATTTCTGCTGCCTTATTCAGTTGGCACTTGATATCATTGGCACAACCTCCAGCTTCACCCAAGGATCCAAAATTCTTCCAAGGGTAGTTAGGATTTAATCCTTCTATCACATTTTGTAAGGCAGACCCACGGTCTTCTGCTAACCAAATATGCCCAGAATACCATGAACAGGAGGGGTCCATGGCACATGGATTAGACCACCTCAACTGGCTCATGTTGAGTTCATCCCAGACATTCAAGACCCACACCTTGTCTCTTAAGACACTAGGAACCCCACAAAGCAAGCTTATTCCAGCCACTTAATTTGATTTCAACCTTTGAGTCACCACTCAACAGTAATGACCATAGGAGTGGATTGAATTATATAGATTGATAGGTAAAGTGAGAGCTTCACCCCAACCATAGCTCCCTCTCCATCTCATCTATATGGTACAGCTTCCACATGAAAGCACTCTATTACTTAGAAAGTAAACTCAGTCCCACAGAAAAGCCAGATGCTGACGCCTATCCCTTAAACCCTCACTCTCATTTTTAAACTAACAGCTTGTAGGAGCTCACAACCTGATGAATACAACAAAAGTATAGTATGTCATCTGCAAAAAGCAGAAATGCAGGTGGATAGTCTTTAGTCCCCGTCTGCAAATTGAAATCCTGTCCACATATGTTATACATAAAATCGATTGTGACTCCTATTCCAGCTATGGAAAATTGCCATACCATTTGTGGATTAAAGAATGTGTGGGAAAGTGGTATTTAAGTGCTAGCTTTCTATGTTCAAACAAAAAGACACAGATGGCTGTTAAGTGAACCACAGTCCTGGGCATCACCCAAAACAGTGATGTGACATATATGAGATGAATGTGATCAACTGATCATGATTAACTTTACAGATGAGGTAACTGAATTTACACTGTTATTATAGTTTCACTATATTTGAGACTATGTACTATGTTTGACTCTACAGATTATGTTGAACTAATCCACTCTTGTTGCATGATACATTGGTTACATTCATATGATATGTCGCCGATGTTGACCCTAGTTTCCCCCCGAGGTTGGTCATATATGGCCTGATGGGCTTCATTAGATAAAATCATTTTGCTGTTTTTGTACTTATGTGGAGTTTGTGTTAGAGTCTGTGTTGTGCTGGGATCTGGGAACCTGTTGATGTTACTCCATCTCGACTCTATTTCTAAGATAATAGTTAGTATGCAACAGTTAGTGTTGCATACTGCTGGCATCGATGGAGTGGAAGAGAGGCATTGAGTGAGCATTAACATCACATCCTTTGGGTTTTCCTAGAAAATTCATACAGGGTCCTTTATATAGGAAGTCAGTCTACAGGCTATTATAGGCAACCAAGAAAGTCGGGGAAAGTCTCATGTCGTAGGTTACACTACAATCCATTCACATATTAGCAATAAATAATAAATGTAAATTGCTTCACATTCTTAATATGGTTCTGTTACGCACAGTATGAATATTCTCTTAGATGATACACCGTGGATGTTGTTAGTATAGTTTTATATAGTATCATTTTTACTATCAGTGACACCAAAAACAATAGTCTGCTCACATCCATTAGCCACATTTGTGACTGAATATGAACTATAGGCCTAAATCTAATTAACATAATACATCACCCATGCCATAATAGCAATATTCTCATTACCACATTAAGATGTATGTAGTGTTGTGTGTGTGTGTGTGTGTGTGTGTGTGTGCGCGTGTGTGTGTGCGTGTCTAAAACACAGTCAGTGGAACAGAGATAATTGGAAATAACGGTCTATGCCACATGCATTTTTAAACACAGTTGGTGATATCGCTGGAGACATGAGCAGCTTTCTATTATACAATCCATTAAATCATTAAAATGTAATTTACCATGTCCATGTTTGTGAAAGACGGAGCTAAGACAGAAAATATCAGTTCTGTAGTTGAGGCAGCAAGGGAGTTTAAATGAATGCATTATTTTAAAAAAATGATGGCGACAAAGTTGCTAAGTGAAATGGAGGTTGTCTTCTGCAGTAGTGAGTCACATCAATTAAAATCATGCAGATAATTGTGATGAGATCCAAGTGATTTTTATAGTTGCTAGAAAAGAAAGAAGCTGTTAGAAAGAAGTAGCTGTAATTCAATTAACCATCTGATATTTTTAAAAGAAAAAAATAATCATGTGCTCCAGTCTGATTACAAGAATCTATTGTTTTGTTCTTCACATAAAAAAATGAATAGCTGAACTCACTATAAACACACTTTCTGTGGGGAATAAGGGAAATAATGATTAAGACTACTCACATACCCCCACCCCCTGGAACACTTCCTCCAAATGGCAACCCTTGGCATTACTTGCTTTCTGGTTAAATAAAACACTGTTCAGCAACAGATGCATTTCTAGGTCACTGAAATAGAGGCACAGTTTAAAAACCCCCCACACATACACACATTAAATCACATATATACACAATCGCACAGAGAGCTTGTCTTACAAATGTATGCAGTAGGTAAGCACTAATGCGGCAGTCAACAGTGGAATTCAGTGCATATCAAGTCTTCTGACTCAGCCTGCCTGTCTACACCGTGGCCTTGGGAGCTCACAGCAGATGTAGTCATTTAAATAGTTTTTCTTGCTTTTTGCTGCATCATGTTTTAACTGGCCTTACAATACAGTATACAGTATTGTAAACACAACAGCACCTATCCTGACCTATCTGCAGCTTGGTCTCCAATTTTGCCATTGCTGTAGGTCTTGTCTAGGCTGGCTTAACAGGTTGATATGATGATATGAGTATAGTTGTGTTTTTCATCACCATAACTGCCAGTAAAAAGTCCACCAATAAACGTGCTACAGTCACAAACCGCTCCCCTCCCCTGCTCTCAGTCTGCTCATTCTTCCTGAGGTCATACGAAATATTGAGAAGATTTTGTTGGATTTAGGCTCTTCTGTGGTGACGAAGGTGACAAATAAACATGGAAAGCAAGAACATGTCTCTCAAATATAATATGACAGGTGCATTTTTCTGGCCATGTGGATGTTACTGGTATGATGTTTGATCACAACTGTCATAAATGATCAAACCTGTGCAAAGAATTCATTTAAGAAGAAGTCAGTATGTCCCTCATTTCTCTGCCCTACTGTAAGTGGAAATGTGGCCAGACTTGAATCCCACTGTAATTTCTTTACAGTCTTAAATGATTATATGCCTTTGTTTTCCATCCTACACAGGCTATTTGATGAAGCTGCTGCTTGGCTATAATTAGCCTGTTTTTTGCTTTTTGCTGGTGAGAGTCCCTGTTTCCAGCACCACATATATCTACAGACAGGCCTGATGACATTGACAATGATGTGAAGCAATAATTATGTCGTGGGATCAGTTTCTCAGTTTCTGAGAGCCCAGTAATCAGAAAGTCTCTGATTGCATATGTGTTATAATTAAAACAGAGACATCCGAGATAGCCCGAAGCCATGTTTGGATGAGTGATGATAATTTGCGCTGGTTTTATTAGGTTTTTTTGTTTTGTTTTTTTCCCCTTTAACAACTCTCTCTATCAAAGTTTGAGTTGTTAAAGCCAAGATTTTCAAATTTCTTGGATCGATGAAGTTTTCTGACAGGTTAACATTACCCTTAGAGTTGAGGTGTAAGTTTTTGGATCTTTTCCAGTAATTTTGGAAATATGATCACCTGTATTTAATATCCTATGATTTATGAAAAACAGAAGATGTAGGATGAAAAAATACAAATAATTTTAATTTACTTTATCTTAATATCTACAGTACCCAGCACTGGCCACATACAGACTACATGACACACACGCACACACTGAAGGGCTATCAGAACAGCGGATGCTCTGTGGACATCACTCAGTGGCAGCCAAAAGCCATTCTAGACCCTGAATTAAGCAGGGACATACACAGATGAAAAATATTGGTATATGGAACAGATTTCATAACTGTACATAAATCACATTGGATGTCTGATCTCTCTCCACCCACTGCCACCCTCTCCTCCTCCCGTCCTTAACATCTTTTTCTGTCCCTTGATGTCTGCGGGCAGCTCTGACACACATGTATCTCTGACAAAGCTATTAATGAACCACACAAACACACACACACACACACACACACACACACACCTTTTTTATTCCCTGTCTCTTTTTCCTACACACATAAAATTGCTCGTGCAAGCCTACGCAGATAAAACAACCCACTATTTTCCTGTCACACACAAACAAATGTACAGGCAGACAAGTACGCGCGCGCACACACACACACACACACAGATGAGGCTACAGGCTTGCCCATCAGAGGGGACCAGACCATGCCAGTCCAGTTAGCTCTGGAGCAAAATCAGAATGTGACACGACTTACATAAGCTGAGAGCTCCATCTCCCTCTCTGCTCGTCTAAGCGCCCACTGCACAAGGTCATACTCAAACTGATGGGCCGCTCAATCAAGCAGACCGTTTTACCCTTCATCTGTCCAAAATCTGTTAAGTACATACTTAATCCTAACTGTACACGGAGTCGGCAAAATTTTCTCCCGCAAAAGGAAGTTGAAAATGCCAGAATGCTGCTGCTGAGCTCAGAACTGTTTGCTAATGTGTGCTTATCAGCCAGCTACTTGAACATGATGGATTCATACTGGTTTGAAAGGCTAAATATTCTCCTTAACAGTGAGCTGACCATGCAGTTTGATGGACCATTTTCAGAGCGTGTTAGCTTAGCTTAGCATACAGACTGCAAACGGGGGAAACAGCTAGTGCAGCTTTGTCAAAATGTAGCAAAATCTACCTGTCAGCACCATTACTTAACATGTTATATCTTATTTCCTAAGTTTGGTCAGAATGTTCTTTTTTTCTTTTCTTTTTCCATGTAATTTAGTCCAATTGGCTTTTTAAAATCTAAGTAGTTTTAAATTACAGTTACCCTCTGTGACACTGCTCCAGAGGGCTCTGGCTGTTTATGTCCACACCAAGAAGCCCAGTAACACCACCTGCATTACATTACAATCATTTGTGTTGGGTCGCAATTAATTGTATGGTCTTCATTTTGACTATTGTGATTAATGAGATGGATGGAGGCATGAAAGGCAGGAGTGAAAGTTCAGTGCAGTGTAACAATTACAGCAGCTGTGGGATTAATTTATCAGATGGAATAAACTGGAGAAGTGTGTGTGTGCATGTGAGATTTGTAGGGGACACTATATTAATGCTACATACAACACACCATGTGTGTGTTTCTCTCAGCTTTGATTATTTTGTTATAAAACATTAAACAGCATTACACTAATGGAGTGTGTGGAGAGAGAAGAGGGATGATAGCTTAAAAGCCCACTACAATACATCACTTTCCAGCTCCCATGTTTTGTGTATGTCTGCAACTGTTTTGATCACTTATGAAACCACTTACATTTATACAGCAGTATAACACTGGTGTTATGCTTGTGTGTGTGTGTGTAATAAGCTCTCCACTAAGTCTTCCTAAGCCTGAGAGTATTGAGAGCTGACACTTTTGGATAAATCACTCTACGTCATAATATAAATGCTTAGAGAGAAAGAGACAGACTGAGAGAATGGGAGAGGATATACTGGATGAAATCTAGTGTTTAGGCCTTGATGGAAAAAAACATATGTGATATTAAATATTAAGAGAGCCCACTACCAAACATTAAATTACAGTGAGATGAGGACAGAGCTTATGACCTGCAGTTGTATAAGCTCCTATAATTTATATGATGAACCCGCTGCAGTAAAGCCTTTGAAGCTAGGGATCAATGTGTCATTTCTCATTCATGGACACATTGTGAGAACACATAGGTATCACTTACAGTACTTCATTGTATAAATCAAGACTTAATGACTTTTTTGAAAATGTAACTCAGGTATTAAAAAAAAGAATCTGCTAAGAATAGCAGATTGATTGGCAAGCCAACAAGTCCTCTCATTAGTTATACAGAAGTCCAAAGTATATGCTAGCTAGTGTCAGTCAGATGACCACTGTGGTCTGTGTATGTAACTACCCCTCAGCCTGTTCATAAATATGGTCTGTGTCAGCTGTTAAGTTCTAATGTCCCAGTTGAATTTAACTGTGCTACGTTTAGACGTGTGTGTATGTGTGTGCGGACTCATCTCTGTGCGGCTGATTGAGGACACTTCTGTGTGAGAACCTCAGTTATCTCCTGACAATGATGCGTTAATTGATTTATGCCTGTGGCAAGATGGGTCTTCCTTTGTTGGCTTGTGGGATGCTTCTGTATTGTGATGTATTGGATCGTTTTAACCACGCACCTATGCGTAATTACTGTGCCACCGTTGGGTGTCAGATCAGATCAGATCAGTTCACCTTAGTGACAGTCTGAGTGGATGAAAAAGTTACCTAATTTCTGAAAAGGTTCTTTGTTCATAGTCTTTGAAACAGCTCTCCAGTGTACAGAAGTAAATCTTTATCTGTTGCTATTCAGTGTTCTCATTAGGGGTGTCATGATTTATTCATTACATCGATGCATTGATTCAGAATTATGTGATATGTTATATATGCATCAGTCTGCTAAAAGGCAATTGTACTCAACCACTTTGGCTTCAGAGGTAATTGATATGTCATGTCCTATAATCTGTCAGAGGGCCTGTGCCTTTTGAAGGTCACCATGGAAACTAACATTAATGATGCAGCATTTCACAAACAAGCTCTTCTTTCAGTATAAAAGATGTTAAGTCTTTATGCTCGTTTCATTTCGTACAATGTTGAGAGTAAATCGTCTATCTGTCCTTCACTTTTTAGGATATAGTCAAACACACAATTTTGGATTACAAGTAGAAATAGTAACAAACTCAATAATATCAAAACAAACAAACAAAAAAAAAAACAACTCAAACCAACTTTAGTTGTTAAAATTTCTTTAATCTCTTTCTTTAACTGATTTGTGTGTTCAAAGTCAAGAAACAAGGCTTGACAGTTTTGACACAGCAGTAGACCTGTTTTGCATTTAATAATTTTACTCCCAATCTGCACTGACTGGTCCCCCATGTGCTGCAGCCCATGTCTCTGCTAACTCCCTCTGTTGGCCTGGGGATGTTGTTGAAGGGCTTCTGTCGACTCCGATACACATCACCAGCTGCCTCTTTTCACCTGTCAGTGGCAAGCTTCACCAGAGGGCCGTAACACATGGTGAGATTCAAGCTGTCTCCCTGGATCCTACACTCCTCATGATTCTTGTATGGAGTCCTCAGACACAATTTAGGTTATGGAGACACTGCTGCGGGAAATCTTATTGGGAAAGATCGGCCCCAGTAAGACGCTAGCCTTCATTTCGGTCAATTTCAAAGTGCTGAAAAGTTGATTTGCTTCTTTTTATGCATCACCCTTGAAACTAGTTTGGTTAAAAAGTGGCTTGTTTTTGCCTTTAGTCATATTTCAAATTGCTTGATGTGAATGCCTGCAGCAGACTACTGTTTGCTTCCATAAATGGACATAAATTGTTAGGTGTTGAATATGTAATTTGCTTTTGGGTTGAATTATTGCTGCTCTCAGCTGCAAACCAGGTAGGCTAACTATTAGCTTTCACACACCATGCATGTTGTCATATCAATGTGGCACACTCAGAGGAAGAACTTTACACAAATTGATGTTCATTGCTGTTCATCCAGAAGAGACTATGGCAGGCTCCCCATCGGGTGTATTGTGTGTTTTAACTTAACACTGAACAGTGACAGTGACTGCCAAACCACACATTTCTCTGGTGCTGAACATCTCTTGATTCTCAAAACAACATGCAGACAAGCAGCTTCAGGCTCATTCATAATGAGTACAAGTCTAGGCAGGCTTGTTGTCTCGCTCTTTCTCTGCCTATTTAGGTCTGTGATAGAAATGAGAAGCCTCTACAAGGGCTTCTACAGTACAGCTGTTAACACAGCCAGGACTGGTAATAAAATGACCCGTTTCCCTGCAGACATAAAGACATATTCATAACAGTCTCATTGCAACAACTGTCATTCCAGAACCTTTCACAACCACGATAATACTACTGGGGAGGCTTTCAGAGAGGAAGAACGGGACAGGGTAGAGGGGATGAGAGAAGTCCTCCACTCACTGCTGCAGGAAAAAAAGAAACCTATAGTAGAGGAAGAAGTAGAGAGGGGAAGTAGAGATGGAGGGGGGTGTGGAAGTGAAGAGGGAAAGACGTGAAGTGAGGAGAGAGCAAGGGATAGTGAGTGAGAAACAGAGTTGCAGCGGGACATGCTGACAATTGCAGCCTGTCATCACACACCAGGGGATTTTGGTTTCTGAGCACGTGTGTATATGTGTGTGTGCTTGCGCGTGCAAGGGTGGTGTGATATTTGAATATGCACTGCCAGCCGTCACATTGAGTAAAGACACATGTGACATCTCTCTCCCCCCACCCCCCTCTCCCTCCCTCTCTCCCTCTGTCTCTCTAAGACAGATTGCTCAGAGGAGCAGGAAATGCCATTGCTGCCTAGCAACCACGTGGTAGCCTGTGGGGCTATGGCAATATGACATTTTTTTTCCTATTTTTCTTTGCCAAATTTCACACTTTCCCTTGAATCAAACGCATGGCCAAACCAATACAATGAACTAGACACAAGTCTGTGAATGGCTCTCTGACAGATGAATGTGTGTGTGTGCCGAAGTTCTCATACATGTGCATGGCCAAACTATTTTGAACTGCTACAGTTATGCCAAGACAAATGTTAGCAATAGCTTCTGCATAGTATGGCTTCGTAACAGATTGATGTGTGTGAGTGTGTGTTAACGTGTGTGTGTGAATGTGTGGAACTGTTGTAATAATAATAATAATAATAATATATTCAGCCTGTCTACCACATTGGCCAGGATTGTGCTACTGCTGCTGGTTACCAAAACTGCAAAAACTTCTCACATACAAGCGTGCCAAGTTGTGTTTGTGCAGTACACCCAGTTTTATGAAAGTAGGGTCCCTTCTAACACAATCTGTGTAAATACCCTTCTCTTAAGACCTAAAATAACAGATATCTAGAATGGTTTGTCACATAAATTCATAACCAAATATTTTCTGAAACTCAAGATGGCAACTGAGCCCAACAATACAAAAAGTGACAATTTTGAGTCTTTGGATAGGCAAGACACCAGAGATTTACCTCTGCCTGTCTCCAGTAGTTCAGTCTGTACCAAACATAAAATAAATATGAATTTATGCAGCACCAGTGGTAAAGTTCTTGCTCTCTACTCAGAGTTGAATCCAGTGTTTAAATAAATTCACCCTTTAAGGACTTTATTCTACCAGTTTGTATTGTCAGTTTATTTTTACCCAGGGTGTAAGGTGATGATTTCTAGTGCAAAGGGTGCACCTATTCAAAACGTACGCACACTCACACACATACTCAGCACTATATGTACGTTATCAAGTACAACTCTCCATTTATGCAAGCACCCAGCTTCTCCAGACACTGACTAGCATATACATAAATAAAACATAAGTATGAAGCATGCGGACAGGGTCACAAGGTTCAGATGCTGTTCAGCTAAATATTACAGTGGGCATCTATACCACTCTGAGTGGCTGTTGGTGCCAGAACAACAATCAGCCCTTCTGGGATTTGCATGCACTGCGGTGTGTAGAGTTTCATGAAAATGGTATATTCATATTTAAGTAAGCAGGTTCAGCTGCAGTTCAGGCTGACCAATATAAGCTCAATGCACCCTTCTCAAAAAGGACAACTTGTCAAGCCAGTGATGTACAGCAGCGGGAAGAATGTTTCAAGGAATGCCAGTTTCTTTTGCAACATTTGACTGCAGGCTTAGACTGAAGTGTGAACGCTATCGATCTATGGATCCGTCCTGACTGATATCCACTCCGTGCTACAGGGAAACATATTCCTACATTGATTTGAGGATTATCTGAATGCTGCACTATGCCATGGTATCGTTCTGAGCACTAGCATGTCTTAGGGTAGAACAACTTCAGTGCGCCTTCAACATCATTCTTCAAAAGATATTCCTCATTAGGTGCTGTGATGACAGTGGCAGAGAGCGCTGTTGGTTCATAATCTTCCATAGGTGTTCAACTAGGATGAAAACTAGTGACCATGAAGGCCATAGCATATGATTCACATCATTTTCTGACTCATCCAGCCGTTCAGTGACCCCCTCATGCCCTGTATGGAAGCACCTGCTGTCATGATGTTTCTCCTCTTATTCACTCTTTTTTCCCCCCTTTAATTTAACTGTATGGCACAAACCGTGGTGACATAAGCAGTGGATCTGAGCAGGCACAGCATTAACATTGTTCAGTGGATTGTCACCAAAACATGTAGTTAGTTGTTCAATTCACCAAATGTATGAATTTAGAGCTGTATGTTGGTTGATATGATTTGCTGTGATGTTTTGTGACACCCCTATTCACTGCATCTCAGGGCAATAGAACACCATTGGGATAAAATGAAGTGGCATATCCAATTCTTGAAGAACAGCCTGACACTACTGAGTCTGAGGGTAAAAAAGATCGTTTGGAAACATCTCTGGCACCTTGTTGAATCCATGACTCAGGTTGTTTAGTTGGTACACAGGGGTCGTACTTGGTTGAAGCTACAGAAATGGGCTCTGAATACAGCAGGCACAACACACACTCTACTTCCCTGACAAGTCTCACCCTGCTGCCATGGATGATTTTGATTTTTTTTTTTTTTTTTTGTGGACAGCATAGAGGAAACTGAACTACCCATGTTTCTCTCACATTTCCTTTTTTTAATTCCAAAACTCAATTTAATGTGTTTTGCACACTTATCTTTCTCACCAAGGAGTCAAAGAAGTTTCTCAGCAAAGAATCCAATTAGTAAGTTCAGTCTCTTGCCTTGAAAACAAGGTTCATTAAAACATATTGCTTCTCTTGTCATGTGGGGAACCACAAGGGATAGGTCCATGACCTATTTTAGGTCTCGACCTAAAGAGGTAAAAATCCTCCTGTTTATATGTGTGTGTGTGGTGGAAATTCAGGCTGTTACTGTTCCTTCTTTCCTGTAGGGCTCTCAGGACAACATAACGCACCACAGAGATACTGAGAAATAGAGCAGAACCAGCAAAATTAGATCTTTCTCCAGGCCCCACCATAACTGGCTCCCTCGTTGTAGGCACACATCCAGGAGAGTACAGAGAATAATACAAAGCAAATGAAAGGATGGCAGACAGGAAAATGGACAAACACACAGACATATATGAAAGCTGAGAGAGAGGAGCAGTCAGGGCTCATAGAGACATTTGTATCTCATAACAAGGGACTTTGTGTGTGTTTCTGTTTTACACACACAGTAAAATTGTCAGCTTGACTGGCATTTTCTGGTCATCTGAGTGATTTCTGTGCAACTTTCCTTATATTGCAACTGGCCATGTTATCCAGCAGTGGTAAATGCAGTTTGCGAGTATCTGTGACAGCATGGCGAGACGGGAGATCATCATGGAATAACAGCTGGCTACCAACCACCTTCTTTCTCTCCCTGCTGCCCTCTCTCTCTCTCTCGCTCTGTCTCCCTGCCTCCCTTCTTTTCTCTCAGGCTGTCTTACTGTCTGCCTCTCTTCACGTCCTCCTACCCACAGCCTCTCTGTGTCTCTTTTCTCTTACTTTAAAACAGTTGGTGGTGTGAAGGAGGGCCAGCGAGAGAAATCTATAACCCTCCTTTGTGCTTTTCATCTTGTATTCGCCACTTTAAATGCATACTTACGGTGCGGATCATTTCTATACCATTGCAATCAAAAGGAAAAAGGGAATAAGAACTGAGTTAGAAAAATGACTATTCACGAATTGTGAGCAAGGTTTCATCGACTCTAGTGTCATGGAAATTACTCGGCACCCTTGATAAATTTGGCATTAAAAAAAAAATTGTTGGGGGGGGGGGACAGGCAGCAAGGTTGGATAAGTTGCTGAATTAATGGACGGATGGTTGAATAGATGGATCAATGGAAAGCGAAAAGGTCCAGACTGTGCCTGCTTTAATCCCACCCCCCACCCCCCCATCCCTCATCCCTACCCACCAAGTTCATCCCTCCCATTCGGTCCACCTGTTATGCCTATTTTGTGTATGTGTGTGTGCATGTATTAATCCTGTGTTCATCACATTCTCTGACACACTAACCTTAGTCCTTGTGTAGCGAGGACTAATCCACATGAAGCTTCTCTCCTATTCTGCAACCGATCATATTCACTTTTTTATGTGAAATCGACTTTATGAATACAGATTTGATTATTTTTGATCATGTTGATCATGCACAGCATTTCTTACAGCTGTAGTGTTGATTTGCATGAGGAGAACATGAGGCAGTTACTGCATACATCCTTTTAGGTCATTTGGTAATATTTAAATATTTCATGATGTTGTTTGCCCTTTGAGAGACATGCTCTCCTTTCGTGTTATTTCACCAAAAAAGTTATTAACATCGCAGACCGGTGTCAAAAATCCTCCAGCTCTAGGATGACCTCTTCAAACTGCAGACCTTTTCTCTACAATTGATTAAAAAATGAACAATGAACAATTCAAGGTTTCTGCGGGGCACGAAGGCAACTCTTGGACAAAACAGCTGCAGTGTTGTTTTTTTGTTTGTTTTTTTATTTATTTATTTTTTGTATTGGTAGCTGTGTGCGGGTTATCCTGCATCTAAGCTCAGTGCCACCAGCCAGCTGGCTTAACACTATTGCTACTTTGCAGAGGCCACAGTAATACGGTGTCTGAGCCAACAGCCTGACATAGTTCACAGCAGTCACACTGACTAACACACACAGAGGTGAGCAGCCTTTGTGGAGCCAGATGGTGACACAGAGCAGCTATTTATAGCCCCTCGGAGAGAGAAAAAAGTGCAAAGAAAAGACAGTGAAAGAAAGGAGAAAGCAAGGCGAAAGCAAGCAGTGTCCCACAGTCAGTGGCATTGATGTGTGCATCTCTGACATGTGTCTGTCTGCAGTATTGATCCACTGGTTTAAAATGCTCTGTTTGAAAATGCTGAGAGGACTGACAAAGGCTTCACAGTTAATGGACAAACTAAGCTGAACCTTGGTCACATTCAGATCAGGTCGCTTCAGTTAAAAATTTATCAGCTGCACAGTGACAATGCCAAATTGTGCAAATCGAATATGTCAGAATAAATGGTAACATTCCCTCAATAAGCGAGTATAAATTTGTGAGTTGTGAGTTTGAAGAAATAGAGATAATGACTTAAAATTCAATGGACCATTTTGTTCATAGTCAGTGCCAAAAGTACTTAGAAGGATTAAGATAATATTCAATAAAGCAGTCATTATTTTATTTTGTGGTTAGATATTCTGGCCATTCAGTGACTCATCTGAAACCCATTAACAGAACACATTAAGGCCATTCATATTTTGTTTTCATGCCTGTTTTGCTCCCGCCTATTCACATTACTATGTATTATAAAAGATTATTATTTTTTTTAATAAATGAAATGAGGTGAAAACGTTTTTAAATGCTACTGAAACTGACCGTGTGCACACTGCCCCATCCAGTGTGTTGCAATTTAAGCCACTCCATTACAGAACCACATGCATTCCCACATTATTTCTTTTGTACCATTGATTCATTTTATAGACAGTGCACAACGAGCCATAAAAAGGAAGCTATTGCCACGCTAGGGAACGTTTGTCAGGGAAAATATTCCCTTCACCAGATATAAGTAGATGGCAAAGGATACCCTGTGCAAAAGATATCTGTTTTCTAAACCCAAGTTTTAAGAAACATCAATCCACTGCATATGTACCTTGGCTAGAGGCAGTGGGCAGACTTGGTTTGTGGATGTCAGCTATCATTTTTTCAAAGCTATATTTTATTATTAAAAAATTAAACGCTACAATATCCAACTTTTACATTAACATAACAATGAATAAATGATACACAGCCATGTCATCAGTCATCGTCTGCTAGTTCACGTCAGAGTCCCCCATTTGTGCCTGCAAATGGCTTTTCAGTGACGGTCAGGATATTTTGGGAATACAAATGTTGCTGGAGGTGCAGCCAGTGGTGAGCCATGACTGAGTCACAGGGACCAAAACAATGGTGGGAAGCGGTGTCAAGTGAAAGAACAGTGAGGCATTATATGTGACTGACAAGCCCTGCTCAGAAACACAGATCAATATCATCAGCACCTTTTTAACTGTAGACAGTCTGTACTGACTATTGAATATATTTTCTTTAAATATAGACAGCACACAGTCAAACTACACAGTCGTTGAGTTAGAGCGTAAAGATCCTGTTCCAAGGTGAACACTTGAATGCAGCTGTGCTTTTAATTGGTTATTTTTACTTTTGGTCACATCAGACACATGTCTCTTCCAGACAATGTGTTGTGAAACACTTTGGGATGTTGCCTAGGGCAATTCAAGTTAAACATGTCTAATTTTTAATTGCCCTAAATATATGAAAGTCGTAAATACAGTAAATAGTTGATTGTCTTAATGCTCTTTTGGGCCAGTGACATTGTGAAGTCTGGGCTACAGCCCTTACTGTTTTATCAATAGCCCTGGACCTCAATTTTTTTTTATACAAAAAAAGGACTAATAAAAAAAATACATATCCCCATACATATACTCATCTGTCATTCCGATCATGAATTAAAGCCCTTTAAAATAAGCCCTGCATGTCCCTCAAGCAGCACATCTACTTACTGGGCTTGTCATTGTTAGCATCTTATGGTAGCTAGCTAGCTAATTCATTAACACATGACATGAGGGCTATTGACACATATTCAAAAAGAATAAGAATGGAGGGCAACGAGGCGCAGGCAGGGCTAGAGGTGGTGGGGGAAGAGTTGTCTCCTGTTGCTATAGCGGCAGATGAGCCAGGACATTGAAGTGCCACTGCATCATCTACAAACTCAGGTTGGTGAAGAAGAGGGCTCTTTAGCTAGCTACCTATAGTCCGTCTCAGTGACTCCTTTTTTGGTCACAAGGCACACCACTGAACACAAGAGATAACAGAGGAGTTGTATGGAGTAGAAAGAATGGATGAATAAATATCAATGGATGCTACTTGATCTATGTCTGTTGCTGCATTGAATATTATGTTGTTGTGTTGTGTGACTGTCCATAAGGAATAATGAGCTTTGATGACTGTTTAGTCACTATGGGATGGAATAGTGCATTAATGGTTTACTTTTGTATAACCTGATATTGGTTGATGTGTTCAAATAATAGGTTAAGTCTCTGTATAAAATTCAGTTAGATTTTTGTTGGTATATGCTGATTGCATCGTTTTTGTGACCAGGAGCGTAAAGAGTGTGACACACAGATGAGACACTAAAAGAGCTACTGGAGAGGTGAAAAAGAGCAGAGTATCAGATACAGAACAGATAAGACACAGAGTTGACGTACTTTGTCACACAAATTTGTCACAGTTCCAAAGGGCCCCTCAGCACACAATAGAAGCAGGAGTTGTGAGATCAGGGCTGGTCAATTTTCAATTTCAAAATTGCAACATACAATCTAGCATATGACTGCCTCATCAACGTCAGGGCTCTTATTTTTTTCTCAGGGTTTTACTCCTGCCACTGACAATAAAAATAATAACAATGTTGAACAAGGATTCAGATTGCACTCATTTTGTTTATTCTGTTTTCATGCTCTGAAAGCCAGTCTATGCACCTGACCAGAAACCTTATCATAGAGCACAGTGTCTCGCATCTTACATTCATTTTGCTCTAAAATAATTTAAGAATGGTGCAATTATCTGGTGAAAATAGAGATTTAAGGGCTGGGCCAAGCCCCGAGTGCTTCAAGATCCTAACAATGCCTCTGGTTTGGGCCATGCTTAGTTTGGTAACATTCTCGTCTGGTAACAAGCAGAAACCAATTCAAGGCTGCTGAGCTGCACATCCATGTAACAGGATTTACATTGATGATTTTCTATTTGCATTTAGCATGAATTACTGACAGAACAACACTTCAGCTAGTTTTAAAGTCAATACACTCATTCTGGTCAAACTACAAACAGCAGTTCTGATTGGTATCTCATTTTCTAGCTTTTTTCAAGTTAATTGCCCTTTAGGATGAAATACTACTGCTGTGGAGAGGACTTCTCTTTTATTCTCAGGCTTTTCAACAGTTTATGACTAATTTGACAAATGTTTGAAGTTTGAAGACCCAATCACGAACATACTTAAATGCAAAGTAAAATGATTTGCTGTTTGTGTTACCTATATTCAAAAATCCAGCCTAGTCTGGTCTCAGCCTTTCCAAGCACCAGCATTCATTTCACCAGGGATCATTCTTCTTCTTTATTCTTTCCCAAAAAGCTAAATTTATCTGAGCTAGTGTCTTGAAGAGTCTTGTGTCTTGAGATTATTCTAATGGCTTTTGGTCATGTAAATATAGAGGCAGATTAGTGAGCAGTACCTGGGTTGCAAATGTCTATCACTCAGACTTCAGAGCAGGTATATTCAGCTTTTTTAATGGAAGCTTTTCTTGCAATACTGACTGCTTCTGGGGGTTCCTCTATTTTGTGTTGTTTGATTATGTAATCATCGACAAGGTGCGTGATAAGTGCTAAGCAACAGACTACTCCAGTCAGTAATAAGCCTGTTGTGGTAAATGGCAGATATCTGTCAGAATTGAAACATAATAGTAAATGTTAATATGCTTTACTCAAATGCGTATCTATTTTCCAAGCAAGGTAATTCCTATGAAAGCTTGTAAGATAACAATAATTTGCCTATTAGGTGACAAAATAAGAGATACCTGCTGGAGCAGGCAGAACTCAGCATTTAAGCTGGTAACTATTCACTGCAGTAGCATGCATAGTTTTTTATTTCACATTTTGCTGGCATGTTGGGCAAGATGTAGAGAATTTCATAGCATATTTAATGCTTTTATTATGTAACTGGAACATATACTTTGTTGTGCAGTAAGTCTTTGTGTCTTTGTTGCATCATCACAAATCACAGCTCATTTTGCTGCACTTTTGAGTTCAATGCAGACTTCCTGGTTGTCTTGTGTACGCCTGTTAGCTTGGTGGTGTGGTTTTATTCGTTCAAAGACACACCAGGCAATGAGTCTTGTAGTAAGAAATAAAAGAAATGGTTCTTAAAAGTCAGGGGAATAAATTAAAATTAACTTTCAAATGGCAATTAATATTTGTTATTAGGAGTTGTAAGTATGTTTTCCTTAGTCTTACTGAAACCTAGACAGAGAGGTCTCACGCCATACAAGAAAGTATAAGCCCTTCATCACTTGGCCTCTCACTTGGCTACAGCTGGAGATCACAGGCTGCTCTCCAGTCTGCTGCATTGTTAGCAGTGCTTCGCCATGTGAGGTTATGGCTGTGCTTCTGGTATTCTAATTGAAAAACTAATTGTTATAGACTTGATTTGCATAAGCGGAGAGAAGATAGGCACTTTAAATAAATTGTGCCTATCCTCCTTGTTTAGGGCTTCAGTAGAGAAAGTACCAATGTATCAGCACTGACAGCTAGACTATGGTGCGTGATTTCAGTGCCATGGCTGCGTACAAAGACCTGACCAATTTGTCATGTAGCATAATCTGTCACTATCCAGCACCGAGCAGTAAAGCATCTGCGAGTCATTTTTTATCTTAAGTGCCTTATAGCATCGTAAGAGTGTAGATGGTTAGCCTGAGGTAAACTAGACTCAGACCAATGAAATACCACTTCTTGCAGCTGCACTCAAACCTATTATACAGACCCAATTACTACTGACCAGAGGAGACAAAAGAAATGAAGACAAGGGAGGGAAAGGAGAGATGAAAAAAGACAAAGCACAGGGGGAAAAACAAAGGACAAGAAAGAAAAAAGAAGAAGACAGAAGGAGGAGAGAGAGCGAGAGAGATGAGTTGTTTATGAGCTGCCCAAGGAGAGGTCAGCTGTGGCCGGTAGACACTCGTTAATCTGTCATTACTCTCATCAGGCCTCTGGCACCACCACACTGGCGCTGTGCATGCGTGCGTGCAAGTGTGTGTATTTGTGAGGGCATCAAGTCTGATTGGGATTCTGGTCGCTGGCTGGGGAAAAGCTGAGTCACCATGGCGACCTGGAACCAAGGAGGAGAGCAGAGGGGAGTGGGAGCTTAGGAGGAAGAAGAGATGGCGGGATGAGAAGAGAGGGGTGGAGGTGGGAAAGAGGAGAGCAGAGGCAAATAAAGGCAAGACCAGGGAGAGGAGTGTGCAGAGTAATGAAACAGTAACTCCCTTGGTGTTTAGGCCATTGTGTTCTGTTCAGCTGTTCTGTGAGCAAGTTACACAAAAGCCAGAGTGTCCTGTTAAAAAAGAAAAGACACCTCATAATGAGGAAAAGTATATTTCTTCTCCCTCTATTTGGCTGTTTTTTTTTTTGTCTTTTTTGCTTTCATTTTCAGACAGAAACACTAAATCTTCACTCATCTCTGTCCATTCAACTTTTCTATCCCTTCAAATGTCAAATGGTCTCATCAACATGGAAATTTTTCATTGTAGCAGCAGAAGCTTTGATTGGATTAAAAATAACAAGAATGATAATAACCTTTTCAGTTTCCCTAAGAAATAGTCACATCATTATTTCCATACTTAAACTTTTCACCTTTATGAACATATTTTCAGCTTCATAGCATCATACTTTGTATTTTTCTTGAGCTGTTACAAAATGTTCCATTATTTCTGATTATCGGGAGCTATTCTCTATCTGCACTTATTTTGTTCTGTCAAAATTGATGTATGCAGCCCTAATTACTCATTTTTCAGGTGTCATTTATGTCTGAGAAACAGCACAGGGATTCTATTAATATTGCACAGACTGTAGCACCATGTACTCTCAACATTCAACACATTTTCCTGGTGGAAAATATGTTATAGTTCTAGTTTATCTGCACATTTGAGCAGTGTACTTTAATTTACTTTCTTGCCTGCATGTGAAAGTGTAGTTTTGTCCACCAACACCTGAGGGCTGATTGGGCAAAGAGTTCCAGAAAATTAATAGTAATCAACTCTGTTGTCAGAATGAATAGCTGCCAACAAATGAAGCAAATAATTGACTAAACATTAAGGTGTTTTATTTAACACCTTTCAATATAATGCAGTCTATGTGTCAGTAAAAGGCTGTTTGCATTTCATTGGACAGACCTTTCTACTTGCAATTCAATATAAACTAAAAGTTTATGTGACAAAAAGAAATGTGTTACTTTTAAGCAAATGAGCTTGGGGCTTTTGGGCCAAGACAAAAGCCTCTGTTCAGTGAGGACATTCAAAATGGTTTTGAGCAAGACTAAAAATAATGCAGGATTTGAGTCTTATTGGCAACAGTCAGAGATAAGAACCCTTCTGGTACTATGATGCCAAAATTAAGAACAATAGCCATTATCATTTCACAGCAGAACACAGAAGCACCAGAACGTGACTTCCTGGATTCTATTTGAGTGTTATTCATCTTGAGTCTGTGCTGAAATGACTGCAGCATGTGCAGTATAAAGACACTCAGATGATGACATAGGTATAGGTATAACATATAAATTCCTTCAGTATCCTGTCCACTGAGGTTTGTTTAATTTTTTTTTCATGCCAATCTGATCCTGACCGGAGCACAGTGTGCCCAGTTATAGCCTCACACAGCAGCTAGTATGTCTATAGCAGCACAGGTAAAACATTTTCAGCAAAAGTAAAACTCTTCAAACTGAAAAATGTATAAGGTGTATAGACAGTACACACTGTATAAGGTGCAAATGCAGTGTGCATCTGAGCACAGCTTAAAATAATTAACACATATCACAGTTTTCAGTCATTAATGCAATTGTGATCACATAGTCACAGGTATCTGACTGGTAGAATATCAATATTCGCTGCTGACCTGAACTTAAAAGGTGATTTTTATTCCCCCGCTAATATTTGACAGACATTTAAGACACCCAGGCTTAGAGGGAGACAGACACGCTCACACAGCTCTGGACAACTGAGAAACATTGCACTGCCGACATTGACATGCCAGTCACTGGCTGTAATTGATTTTCTTTTAAGGTGTAAAAAAGGTTTCAAACCCACAGTATTGATGTAACCTCTATCTTCTAACAAGAAGAGCGAGCGTGTGAATGTGCATGTGTTCAAGACACAAATACAGAGAGAGAGAGACTTAGAAAGTTAGTGAAGATAAGTGATTGTAAGTGAAAGACAGAGAGAGACAGAGAGACTGACAGATATTGTGAATACACATAGAGAAGTGGACAGTGCGGGCTGTTCTAGTGGAATAATGGGAGTTGATGGGGATCAATTGGTAAACTACATGCTGCACTGATTACCAATCTATATAGTGGCTGCTCATACATACACAGCTGAAAAGAAGGAGGGAAGCCACGCCAACATGTGTGTGTGCAAGAGATCTGATGTAGTCCCCACACACATATACTAGGTGAACAATCATTTACAGTAGCTTGCATGAGCACACACACACAAGTGCAGTGACGAATTAGTCTGCGTATTGCACTGTCAGCAACACTAAATTAGAAGACAACCAGACCTTTTCACGCTGAAATGCAATACCTGAATTGGAAATAGGTTTTCTACATTTCCCGCATTATTCATCAACATACTCATTTAGTCTGGTCTTGATTTAATTTATGGAAGGGTTCCTGAGGCATATCTCATCCATTTCGGGTGGCCCCTAAAACATGTTTTTTTGAAGTGAACTTTCTGTGCTTCTCTTAATTTGGTCTGTTTTATGACATCAACTGATGAGTATTGCGAGAAGAGACAAATAGAAAGCGAGGAGGGAACATTTTCCTCACCAAACCATCATAAAGCTTTAAAGCTTTTCATTAAGATGTCGCCCCAGTTTGACAGAGGGTGGTGAATACTGTGCAATATCACCAGGTACATTTCCTCAGATAATAAATATGCACAATCTGATGTAATTCGTGAGCTTTGATTATTTTTTCTATCTTCTTGAAACCATTAATCAGTATGTGGACTTCACAAGAATAGGGCACATGCACAAGTGTTCTGTTTGTTTTTGGATAAGTACTAATGGGACATTTGATAAGGGAGGAAAGGGAAGTGAGTTTGAATTCCTGCATCATTTATTGATTGTTGGTATCTTTCAGAGCAAGGACAACATCTGAAGGCTAAACAGTGGTTGAAGCTGGCAGCTGACATCTACACAATAAAATGATTATTTGTACCTCTATGTAGGTGGTGGGGACTATTTACTCTACACATGTTTAACATTTAATTATCTTTTAAATTCAAAACACCTGCTGATAAACATTGTCAGTTAGGTAATGCATGAAATATTATCGTGCCTTTCATAAATAATGAACAGCTAACAACGCATTATCTTAAAAGTCTAGACTTCAGGTCATTAATTAAATAATCATTATCAACAACTGTCAACAAACCGGGAAGATTACAAGTTGTCTAATTAATAATATATGTGATGATAACAGTAGGGATTAGAAACTATTTGTTCTGTGCTGGCACTTGCAGCGGTAGATACATCTACCAATTTGTGTGTGTGTGTGTGTGCATGCACATAATACTCCTGCCTCTTTATTGACAGTCTGCTGAATATCACTTTATCTTTCTGCCACGATGAAATAATCATCACCTGTTGCTGAAGATAAACTGCTCCCTTCCCTCAACTCCACATCAGGTTTCTTTATCCTTCCTTTGTCTCACCTGAAGCAAAGCTTTGGAGCTTACTTCAATTTGAAAACAAAAAAACATACAGTGAAGAGAAAGAAACAGAGAGAGATCTACAAAGTTCCATCCCAAATGCCCGAATTGGAATAAGAGGCGCATTCAAGATTGAAACTAGAAGGTTAAATATAAAACTAGAATGAATGCCTTGCGGTTGCATGCATCACTTCATGGATGCTTCACACACACACACATCTTCTACCTGGCAGCACATAAGATCTATACATTCACCACCGTTTCAGATTGAGCACCTAAGATTAGAGTCACCAATTCAGTATCTGACCAAATGTGAAATGTGGTCACAATCTCCCTCTCTGTTACTGAGTTATGGCAAAAACAGCCAAAATAATGTCTTTGGAGAACATTATAATCTCACAGTGAAGTTGGCCTTTGACCCTTTGTATATCACTTTGTCATCACTTCCATCATTTTACCTAATTTGATATTTGTGTGTATAAATTCTTGAATAATGGCCAGTTTTTGTCACAGTCACAGTGACTGTGGCCTTTGACCTTTGGCCACAAAATTATTTGATTTGAAGAAATTCCTTTAAGGCACTCCTGAGATATCATGTTCACGAGAACCACAAGGAAAATGTTGGTCTCAAGAATTATAGTCAGTTTTGCTTTACTGAATTTAGTGCCTTCAATGTCCTTATTTGAGAACAGATGGGAAATACAAAATTTATCTCCCCTCCTGTAAAATAGAATGAAATTCTAGTGAAAAAAAGAAAAGCAAATCTCTTTGGCACCAACTTTCAGCTAGGAGAACACTGTATTTTACTCAGTACATTATGCATCCCGTTGAATTTACAGTTAATTAAAAGGGACACAAAATAAGTGAAAATAGGGATTCTGATGTGCATTGATGGTTCATTTAAATGCAGACCCAACTTACCCAGTTTCGGTGTCTATGAAAAGAAGTTAAAGGGGGAGAGAATAAAAGATGTTAACTTTGGTTCAAAGAGACAATAAGTTCCTGTGATAATTTAACACCCCAGGGAGCGGCATCAGAGAAAAGCCACCATGAAGAAGATTTTATACACAGTTTCTGTGATCTTGAGCAGTGCAGTTTATGTCCATGAACATTATTCCTTAAAGCTTCAACACACACACCAGCCAGTGTGCGGACTGTCGAGCAGATTTTCCATTTAATAAAAATGTAAATCCTTAACTAAAACATGACAGTATTTGGAGACAATCACCAAGTCTTTACAAATGTCCGGTGTGAGAGGCTCAGCAGAATTCACACTGGAGTCAGACTTTTTACTGTGAAGTTGGCCTTTAATCATTTGACAAAACTGCATGCTCATCATCAGTCTCCTCATCAAACTTCTTGGCAATTATTTAATTATTCATTGTTCACTACAGATGATTCAAGATTAAGCCAGTTAGTTATAATCCTTAAGATTTTCATTATATCAAACCCCATTTTTGATACTATTTATGGCTGACATTTTGTTAGCAATGGCTATTCAGTGGATTTGCATTCTAATTACCTCTCTATGCTGCTGGTGGTTTTAATTCAAATTGCATACTTACAAGGGATTCAAAAGAAACTGCAAATGTGCATGTTGGACTTGATGTGGAAGACAAATGCTGCTGCATGTGGAAGATAACATCAGATCATTGGCTTCATTATCACCCCATTCCCCCCATTCTGTTAATTGTCCTCTTCAGTATTCTTTAGCTACAGAACCTATCCACATAGGCACAGTAGCTACACTGTACCTGATGTTAAAACTCTTGTGCCATGGATGCTACATGGGGAGTGCAAGAATTGTGACTGACATGTTAGCTGCTCAACTTGGCCCCCATTGACCAATGTGTGTGTTATTTCTGAACCTGGGGACATGTATTATTAAAACTAGGAGATTATAACTTAAAGCTGATGGGAGGGTGTATTTCCATGACAGTAGAGGGAATCTCATGTGATTAGTATTCATGATCCTATGTGAATCTGTCAGACATGCAATGTAAAACTAGACCTAAACCTGAAAGTAGAACCTCAACCAGAAGTTAAACACCACATCTTACCCGACACAGAAGTAAATTAAATGTATATTTATATGATGTCCATAGGTGGTGTAGTGATCCAAATTACAGTTGTAGTTGTAGTACAGTATGTCATTTTATTACTGTAGTTACTGTCAATAGCATTAATTAAACAAAAATACATAGAAAAATGTGTGATTTTTGCTGCACTGTGATCAGTGTAGTTTCATTAGCAAAGTATGACTGATTGTAATTACTTCATCCTTTGATGTCTTGATGAGGCCACAGTAACAAAGGCTGTATACAAACTGTGAACTGTATATGGCTGGCTTGATAAATTATACAACACTGTTTAATATCAAAGAGGCACTACCGCAAGGCCAACACACACTAACATCACTAATTTCTTTGAGTTGCAGGTCTAACAGTCTGCTAACAGATAGCAGGAGATAACAAACAGCAACAGTTGTTTGACAGCTCTTTGGCAGCTAAAGTTCAGTTCAGACACCCGATGGGATGTGCCAAAAGCTCTGTGGTGTGCAATTTCTGCATCATGCTGTCAGAGGTAAAGCTCTTAGAGTGTATTCAAAAACTCAACTTTTCATGTTTTGCTTGAAATGTATATTGGATGCTGAAGAGATAAGTGGTGCAGAATTTTGGAATTTGCTCAACTCAACTATATGCCTGACAAATATGACTGTGCAAACACATGCACAATAACTTTACAACAAGTGCATCCTCTTGTCGACTGGGTCATTACTTATTGATTCAGCTCACACATCACAATTCAACATTTATCTTTTAAATCACTTGTTTGGGGAGTGGGGAGTGTTCAACATATGTGGTAAAAATGTAGCTATTAACAGCAGGTGATCAGAAATTATACCGCAAAACCACTTAAGTGAAGATTGCGTCCAGGATGAGTAGGGATGACTGTCAAAATCGGAAGAGAAAAATTGGCGTGATTGTGTAGGTAAAAATTAAAATTGTTCTTAGAAATTGTTCTTACAAAGTTCTTACGTAGGCACAACACCTTTTGTGTTGTGCCTACCTCCTGGTGTCTGTGCTTGCTTGCAAGGCTATTATCCGTTAGTCCAACATTGGTAAATGTAGCCCAGTGAGGAACATGAGTCTGACTGCAAAGCCTGATACGACTTCTCCTAACAGCACTTTGTTTTCTAACATTGTGACCTATTTATTTGTTATATAATTGTGCTCAGTTCATTACTCATTCTCCTTGGGGGGGGGGGCTGGAAGCCAATTAAATCATTATTTATGAGACAACAATTATCATTACAAAGTCTCATCACCACAGTCCTCACGACAACCACCAGACTGGACTGCCAAGGTGTACACCCAGCAGCACTCATAAATGTCAGTGATGAATCTGGAGTGATCAGAGCAGATTCTGATTTTCACAGGATTATTATAGGATGGCATGGAGACTACCTTACTACAACTTTATTGTAACAGCTGCCAGCTCAGTGAGTTGGCAGCAGAGCACAACAGCTGGGACAAGGACTTCTACAGCTGCTACAAACAGAGATAGAAACACACATACACACAGTGTGAAGCCTGTAAACACTGGACACCATTAAACTGAAGCTGTAAAAGTCTTGTGAGCACCAATAATACTGAGAATATTTTTAAACACGCACCAAACCTGAACACTAAAGTGAGGAAATCCACACAAATCAGACCAATCAGGTTTTGTACGGTCAATGCAGTCTTTAATGGCAGCCATCTTGGCTTCCACAGTCTTTCCCTATGGCTGTTTCTGAGTAATCTGTGCTTCACTATAACCTGATTTATGAAGTGCTTGGCACATCAGCGGTAAATAGCTCCCAGTTCTAGAGAGGGGGCATCTTCATGGCTCTATCTGAAACAGAACAGGCTGAGAGGGAGGCCCCAGCCAGATGTCTGACCTCATGCAGCCTCTACTGGTCCAGTGAGCCACTTTATGATCCTGGGTGTCATTTATCAGAGCCATGATTTATTTCACACTCATAGTAACACTGCGTTTCTTCAGCGGCACGGAACAGGAGATTTTTTTTTCACAGGAAAAATATTAGTGTGTAATGGTATTAGCTAGAATTTTGTAATTGTGTTCAGTGGATTCCATTCCTGCCTGAATAATAGTCTGTAAGACAGGTAATAATAGCCATTATTAACATTATTATTGTTAATTAGAAGCTGCGTGCTATGAGAGCAAAGAGAGTGAACCTAAACAGTAAAGTTGTGGGCTGCACAGCTAAACAGTGAGCCAACACTCTCTATGTAAACCGAGCAACAGTGCAGATTCAGGTGATAATTCTCTGCAGGTTCATCACTATGAGCAACCCCTTTCACAGCGTTGCATTGTTTTCATGTTGTCATTTCATACATTGTTAAAAAATAATGATTATTGATGTGAGCAGCACATTCCAGTCAAAATATTTTGCATTCCACAGTAAATGTCTGGATTATGGGAGACAGTGACATCCCGCTCGGGAGCCAGAGAGCAGTGGGTACCGTGTAGATTAACATCTATGTGAAGGAGTATACATCAGCTAAACTGGTTTAAACTGATGCAGTAAATGATCTCTTTTCATTTTTTCCACTTTACATCTTCTGTCTAAGCGGGATGATTCAATTTAAGGCCAAATTTAACTCATCTGTCAGGCAACGTAATTTCAACATTCAACAACACATCCCTAGAGTCTACTAGAGCCACTAGTATTCTTTCAGATCTGCTGTAGTTGTTGACCACTAACAAGAAATTAAAATGTATCTTTGTTCTATGCAGTACAGCAGCAGATACTCATTTAGCTTAGAATTTGAGGAGAAATCTCCAGGAATATGTTTCAGCAATTCAAACAATAAAATAAACCACCTGGAAATTCTATTAAATTACAAAATCTAGTGGCACAGAAGCTAACTCTGTGAGCAGTGAACAGGTAGCAGCCCACTGACCTGTAAGATTCACATACTAGACAATGCACCCCACAATTTTTCACTCATTAGACCATATGGAATTGTGTGAAATTAGAATTGTGAGATCGCATGTATACAGGGAAACAAATTTAGAGACTACTGAACAAATTTTTCTTATGGAGCCATAGGTTGTTTGAAGTCAGCATCTAGCTGCCATCAGTGGTACTCCACCTTAAGGCACTTTGCATAATCATCAGCCTGCTCGGTCTCTCACACACGTACACACAGACACAACCCTCTGCCACTGTCAATCAAACCATCATCATATATGCATCACGAGCCTCACAGGCGCCTGTAAAGTAGAGAAAAAAAATGAGTATGTGTGTATGTGTGTGTGTGTGAGAGAGAGAGACAGAGAGAGAGAGAGAGAGAGACAGAAAGAAATAGACCTTGCATATTTGAGTATGAGAGCAAATGTGTGCATATGTGCTTGAATTCTTCGTGACAGAATATATATTGGTGTGCTTCCATATCTATGTATGTGTGCGTGCGATACATGCCTTCACGCACGTGTCCTATGATATGTGTGATAAACAGCATCCGCAGGCTGAGCCTCAACTCTGCCAGCCTCACATCCATATTCAAAGGACATGTAACCCACATTCTACTTTTGTAAAAGCTGCCAGCCCCCCACATTGACTGGAGGATTGCTGTACCCCAGTGTTTTTTTTTTTTTCTTCTTTTTTTTCCCCTTCAAAACTGAAGTTAGACTAGAAAATTGCTCAGGAAAAAATTTAAATGCCATAGAAGCAGGGTGGGGGATTTAGAATTTTCCAACCAGATTTTCAGAACAGTTGTGGGATGATTAATGTGGGAATTAAATATGGTCCAAATATTGACTTTAAACAGTACGTGGTCCTGATAGCATATCATCTGCACACAAGAAATCAGTGGTAAAATATTTTGTTTCTATTTTCCTTGTTTTTTTTTTGTGACATCACTTTTGACACAGTTAATTAATGCTTAATTGGCTAATAGAAGTTCCTCTATTACGAGTACACTGAGCGCTTACAGAGCACTGCGCCTTTGAGAGGGGGCGAGAAATGCAGTTTCTGATATTAAACTCTGATATTAAAGCACTGACATGCTTTCCAGAAAGCTGCAGTGAGATAATTTCTCCTGTGTCTCATGAGGGAATTGTAACTAGCTAAGCACACGATACAGTGACAGCACAGTCAATACTACAATGTCCAGTTACAGAGCTCCAGTGTTGTATAGACAATTCAGAATACAAAGCGAAGCAGTGTTGATCAGATAAATAGATTAAAGCCATGTAATATGGAGGTCTGAATTACAGTCAGAGCTAAGCTGCAAAACACTGATAAACAATGACTTTTCAGTTTCTTGGTTTACCGCCATCCTCTGTAAAAACTACAACTATTGCTGAGCTTTATAAACTACCTACTAGGTCCTTAAGAGCGCCATTATCTACAGTAGATTGTCCTCTCAAGTCTAATTACTTCCCAGACTATCAGGCTCGTGGTGCATCAAGCGAACCATTTCAACCCAGCAGGGTCTGTCCTTTTAGCCTGTGTTAATAAACACTCATTTTGTGAACTGCTGAACGGGCTGCATCAAGGCTGAGGGGTTGAGTGTCCCTTCAGCTGCTGTTTTCAAAACTGATGATGTAGTTAAAACGTGTTGTAATTCTGTGAGGTGGGTGTAGCTACATATTTGTTCTGGTTGACCTACTCTCACCTACTGTTGTTAACATAAAACAGTGCTGTAAGGAGCATCCTATGATGGTAAATGTTCCCTATCGCAATGATCAAGAGGCATGGGAATATGTGCTCAGGAAGTGTTCTGTAAGAGCCTGTCTCTGTGCGTTCATTAATTTGTGTGTTCACTTGTAACAGTATTTGCAGTGTACACTGGTTATGGGAAATAAGTCTACACTGTTAAAGCAGGTGAGAGCCCCAAGAGCCCTGTACAGTGTGCATTTGTATTCCAAGCAGTACAGAGGAAGTGCTGTACATTCACACACCAGGACATACAGTAGGGTGGTTAATGTACTTTAGTTGCACATTTTCTTTGTAGTTAAGTTAGTTTAACAGTAATTTTAGTGTTAAAGGATTGAGTTTTACACCACAATTTACGCAAAGTGCATTCTTAATCTTGAACACATACAATAGAGAGGGAACAAATTCAATGCAAAACCACTGAGAAGATTCTGTATCACAGGCTGTATGTAATAAAAAAACTAAAAGCAAATAATCATATTCAAATTTGTGACCTCTTGTAGAACCTTACTGCAAAGCAATAACAGAGATTCATTTGTAACTATTTAGAGCAATTTTAATGTCTTGTTCATGTGCCACTCATTTATATTTTAATAAATTAAGTCAGAATACTTTGCTCAGTCCTCAAATTGCCATACCAGTGTGGTTTCTCTGAGCATTCAGTAATTAGGTCCTCCATAAATTTCTTGACATCCTGCACAACTGTGTGTGTGTCATGCTGCATAAAGACCCTGGTCAGTCTGGACAAAAACCCGCCAATTTTATTTCCATTCACAATGAAAATGAAATAGAAATTTGACATTAACAGCAGACTAAATTGCCAGATGAAACCCTCGTACACCACTGTGCACTCACACACATCAGCACATACACATACTTCAGAAGGAATAAGCTTTAGATAGACACACAAAGAGTCACACAAGCGCATCATACATGTGAGGATAATTACTGGTGCATAATTGGTAGTGATCAACCTTCAAACTGGGAGGTCAATGCATTTCTTTCACACCCCATTCTATCCATCAGCAAATTAAGAAACCATCAGCATGCCCCATTCTTTTCACCAATGGAATGTAGTAATTTTAACCAAGGGCACATTTTCTTTTTTCATTCATTCTGCTATACAGTTGCACAGAATTTGTTCCCCCTAACACAGGAATGCCTGTATGTCTGAGGATTGTGTCTTGTTCTTGTGTTGAAAAAAAAAAATCAACCTTCAGAAAGGTTGCAGTGTTGTAATGCTTGCGACAAGTAGGTATGTCCCAAGCCAATCTGCAGGATTGGTACTGAGACTGATGATGGGATCTGCTGATGGATCAGTATCAACAGGTTTTGCACCCTAATCCGACCATTGCCAAAGTGGGTTTACATTTTTGTCTTGGGTAACAAAATTAAGAGGCAGAGTGGGTGTAAAGCACTGCTATTGGCCGGAGACAGCACATGAACTTCGTATTTTACTAAAGCTGGGAATGAAGAGAGGCTCTCTAAATCCCATCCAATGGCTGGTTGGCTCCTGCCATACCAATTACAGACTGGCACTCCACTGACCTTGGATATTATACATATTAACATCTGGCCAGGGACACCACATGAAAATTATCTCTATAGCTCACTCTGGCCTATTTTATATTTCAATTCTGTTGAGCAATGTGCAGTGTCTATGTAAACAAACAAAACAACTACAATATAGGGCACAATAAAAACCATTAAAGAAAGCTATATTGCAGGCTGTTTTTTCTTAGCTTTGAAGAAAATATGCTTGAGAACTACTCAAACATAAATTCCAAATTGCATCAGCTTTTCTGTTTTTAATTTAGACTTCTCTTGGGTTAAGAGTGTCCTGCACTTTGTTGTGTTTATTTACAATTGGAAAGTCAAGCCATTATGCCTGCAGCGTGAAGTGTGGAGAATTGAATGTAAGCACAGATATCAGACACTCGTGCCAGTACGACACAGCAGACTGATAAATGGCAACAAACATAGAATGATAGATCGCTCTGCCCCAGTAATTTGAAACTCTCAGTTTCTCTACACTGTCTTTTAGACACTTGCACACACACAAACACACACCACCTTAACCACGCACATGCTATCAAAAAAAGTAAAGAGAGTACCTCATGGAGGAAGAAAGAAAGAGACCGAAAAACAGAGTCAGAGAGAGAGAATAAAGACAAATTACAAAAAAATGGAGGAGGCAAGTGATGGGAAAATGAAGGGAAACCAAGTGGAGAAAAATGAGTGAGTGAGAGCGAGACAGAGTGAACGGAGTGAGAAGCAGATAGAGATAGAGCGGAGCATCCATCTATCATGCAGCACTGCTTCTGTCAGACACAAGTAATAGATGAGGAGAGATAGAGGAGAGAGCAGACACTCCTCTTCAATCTATCTCCACTCACTATCTGGGTTCGCTTGTCAGGTCTGCTCTGTCACCCCAGACCAAGACAATTACAGAGGAGAGGGGCCAGGGGTACAGTTACACACATGACAACACGTGGATACAAACAGAAAGACTGACATGCACTCAAACACAGAACAGTGTCGAAGAGAAGAAAGAATCCCTGTGATCAATCACCAATATGACTATTGAAGAGATAACAAACATCAGCTACTATATAATACAGTACTCAGTCTCATGCAGAATACACAACACAACATCATGGTGCTAGATTTTCAAATAGAATATAACAAAAAGCCATTTTAAAGAAATTACTGATGAATTAACTGATGTGATTTCAAAACCAAATCACAGCTGTATCAATATGGTGAACAAAAATCCAAAATAGAGCCTTTAAAAATTAAACATTTCCAGCTATTTTTAATTAACATTATAGACAACGGTCATGTAGAAAGATAATTTTGGTCCTTGGTATGAACACAGTAAACAAAAATGAAATTAAGTTAACTTTTCTGTCATAGTAACTATGCTTCAAAGATATATGAGTGTTTTCATGTATTTAGTGGGCAATATTAAAACTCTTATTCAAACTTCTGCAGTGCCAATTGCGTGATGTTAAGGCACAGTAAACACAGTAAAAGCAGCACTCATTGTAAAAGCCTCTCAGTAAAAAAGAACTGATTAAGTTTTTTTTCTAGATCTTCAGTAATGGTAATAGTGTTTAACTGGGGTTTGCCACTTCTTTCTGCATTTAGGCTCAGTCTGTTTTTTGTTTTTGTTTGTTTGTTTGTTTGTTTTTATGCATTAGCTTCACACAGTGGACTCATTACAGAAGGTGTACGTCCCTACAGCAAATATGATTGAAGCATACATCTCTATGTACACCATATACAGTGAACAATTCTTTTCCAGTGCTATTTCTGTCCCTCACCCCCCCTCCAACACACACATTATTCATGGAAAGTAGCAGTGGGCCACTGTGGTCATAAAATATGCTAATTTAATACTGTAATTATGATGTTTAATGCAGGACTTTATACATATGCCTGAATGTGAGCAGACAGGTCGATGTGGCTTCAGCAGAGTTGCAAGAGGGACAGAATTAGGACTGATGTTTTTACCAGTCATGACCAATCAAATCAACTCCTCCCAGTCCCCATGTAAAGCAGTTTGCTCCCCACTTTTAGCTGTCTTGAGTTACTGGATGCAGCCTCTACAGGTGTTCATGTGCTCCACATCTCTCAAACAGTCAGTTGGGGACACAAAATACCAGAAATTCCTCCTCAATGAAATGTAAGAAAGACTGCCCCTAATTAAACACAGTTCAGGCTATGGTTCCCATTTAGCTCCTTGCAACATTAGCTGGACACATGCACAGCTTAACTTCATAATAATGTTTCAGGGCTGTGATGAATGCTTCATCTTGATCTACTGTGGCTTGGATTGTATCTCGTTTGTAGGTCAGGTTTCTCAGACAAATGCCAAATGAGGAAATGTAGAAATACGGACAACAGGCTATGTGTGACTTTGCAGAGGTCGGTGTACACGCACCTCCTCCACAGAAAAAAGACTAATCATTCCTCTTGGTTTTGTGAGTAGTAGAAAGAAAGGCAGAGAATTTCTGCTGTACACTAGTATATTTGCAGAGACAAAGCACAGCATCCAAAGGTGGGTCAAAGGATGATAAAAATAGATTACTCGTGACAAATTTGAGGTATCCATAGCTACTGGTGGTAACTGCTATAACACATTTAAGCCCCTGTACTGTATAGTAGGCTGCATTGATGAGCTCTGTTAGATTACCACTTAAAACATTGTGTTTTTCTTGATTTATATAGTCACAATAAATCCTCAAATCTGCTTCTGGTTGCGGAAAAAGAATGAAAGAAAGAGGATAATAAAACGGTGGTCCTCAGACATGAAGTTTGGAAACTTACAGGGTACTGTGGTTTAGCTGAGCAGTGTTGTATCCCTCTGCCTGCCTGCTCAACACAGCACCATTCTAATACCATGCTGCTTGGCATTCAGCACGCTGCTTGCTCTTGCTCTTGCTCTTGGTCTTGCGCTCGCTCTCTCTCTCTCTCTCTCTCTCTCTCTCTCTCTCTCTCTCTCCTGGCACCATCCCTCCCTCCTTCTCTTCACCTCTTTCCCTCTCCCTTTCAGCAGCATCTCTCACTCGCTCTTCCCCGGTGAGGTGGGATTGCGCCACTGAACCAGCATCTGTTGCCACACACATGCACACACGTGCGCACACAGTCACATGCGCACACACACACAAGCCGTGTAGACGTTTAAACCCCCACTGTAGTGGACAGCATGTCGCTGTGTTGAGAACATCATGAAGACATATTTTGGACATTACAACTATAAAACAGCGTGTTGCCATATCACAGTCTCAACACCTAGAGCTTCATGGCAAAGTATTCTCACCTTATGCTTCATTTTCTCCTAGTTTCCCTTCCTTTTCTTTCTCTTCATTTTTTTCCCCCCTTCGCCTCCTCCTCCTCACCATGCTCTCTCAACCCTCTCCTCACTGCTCTTTGCAATTTCCTTGTCTCCTTCCTTCTTGTCTGTCTGCTTCACTCAAACAGCATTTGCTGTTAATTGACCTGCCTTGCTGAATAAAGGTCACCCCCTCCCCAAATAGCCTCCCATGTTCCATTTCTTCTTCTTCTTCTTACTACCTGCAGCCTTTCCCTGCTCTATCTTCCCCTTCTTTCATCTGTCTTCACTTCAGCCTGTCCTTCCTTGCATGGCTTTCATCATCCCCTCCTTCTTGCAAACGTTAGCTGCAGCCTTATAATCCCATCATCATACATCCTTTCATTTTTGAAAAAACAAAGCAAAAACATAAATGTTTAAATACCCATGCACCATTGTGTGCATATATAGACACAGTGTTAGACACACCACTGCGTGAGCTTCACTTATGTACCTGCTGACCTATACATCTCCTCCCCACAGTGATGGAACTGTATTTTCTCTCTCTCTAAAAACTCATTGAGTTTCTCTGTGTGAGTTCCATTTCTTTTGCTGCTGCTCTGTCTCTCTCACCCATACAGACACATCAATTAGACTTACACTCCTCCAGCATATACAATTCTCCTCAGCTTCATTATTCAATCTGGCGTTGACAGAATGAGAGGTATTTTACACGGTGCCAAAAATAGAAGGCTTTATTGCTCAAAGTTGGTGCAAACAGTCCTTGGATCTCTCTTCTAGTTGATCAGTCATTATGAGGAATCATGGCCATTGAAAACCTATGCAGCTCTGGGTATTTAAATGTTATATCCATATATATGTCTTTATTGATAGAGACAGTCTCAGATTATGTTCCCACCCATCTATTCATCCATTATTGATACTGCTTATCCTTTGAGGGTCACGGAAGGGGCTGGAGCCAATCACAGCTGACACTGGGTGAGAGGCGGACCCAGGCAGGTCACCAGGGCTGAAATATACAGATAAACAACCACTCACGTTCACACCTACAGGCAATTTAGGGTCAATTATATTACCATTGGGAACCAAGGTAAAACTGAACTTCTTTTAACCCATGCTTCTAAATAATCTAAATACCTTCCATTCTCCTCTAAATCAAGCCTTCCTCTTCCCATCTGTGACTCGGCGTGGTTCAATAAACTGTAAACATGATAAAGAGCCCTGCATTGTCAGCTCTTGCAGAAGCAGGGAAAGTGCAGAGGGACTTTTGCTTTTTATTTGTCACATGACTTCTCCCATCAATCTCCCGCCTCTGCTGTGTTCAATCTGGAGTTAGTAAAGAGCCCACCAACTTGCTAATCTTAGTCACAGCCACCTGAGTGATCGGACAGCAGTATACGCATGACTGTTCAGAATCACAGGAGCCTTTGACAGCAGTCTTCTCACACCTCTCTGGCCCCATTTATCCACAGTATGTTTCCTGATACCTTCAGCCTAAACCCCAGTAAGCCAGAGGGATCATGAAGCGCCACTTTCACAGCCTGTTTTCATACTGAAAATCGGGGTCAAACGAGTCTCTGCCCTTCCACCCTGCAGGAAATTTCTGCCTTTTCTGATATCATCTTAGAACTGGTCAAATATGCGAGTCAGCCAGTCCAGTCTATCCTTACTTAATCCAGTCTGACGTCTGATGTTTAAATCAGTATTTCCTTATTTTAGGGAAATATGGTTGTTGACTTCCTTGCCAAGAGTTAGATGAGCTGGTTGGCTTAGTTTGTTGTGTTGTTTTTTTGCACATATTAAACAGACAAGATATAACATGCTAATTAGTAATCCTTAGATGTGTTGGTAAGTGGATTTTGTCACCTTTGGAAAGATAGGCTAGCTGTTTCCAGTCTCACTGCTGAGCTATAGCCATCTGCTGGTAGTAGCTGCTTCATATTTACCATACAGACAAGAGTGGTATCGATTTTCTCAGCATTTCTCATCAAGAAAGTAAAAAGTGTTTTCCCAAAACAGAACTGTTCCTTTAGGCATATTTTACCTCAAACTGTTTGCCCACTACCATGAGACAAATATGCTTATGTGGTTCTAACAGTGCTCTAATACAGTGCGGTAATGGCCAACAAAATTATAACATTAACTTTATCAAAATTAAACTCAACAAGCTTGTATCCATTAGTCTGCTGTCATATGAACAAATGAGGGCATTTGCATGCAATCATTTTTTTTTCTGAAAAATGACCCCCATGTGGGAAAATGTGTTTTTCACAAAACCAAAACAAAAATAGCAAATATGATTTTCCAATCATGAACATGAATATCTCTCCTCACATTAATAAATATAGTATTCATACTAGTGACTTCTCAGATTCTGCAAATTAGGTTGCTTGCAGTCATTAGAGTCAATGTCCAATTTTATGTCTCACCATACTGCAACATCACCACCAATGCTCAGAATCATCGTGTTTGAAACCATTACAGTTGTTAATTAGCGTGTTTGTATGCAGAGATATGTCCAAGTGATGCTCAAGTGCTCTGTTTTGGAGTTGCTTTATGTGATGCCACAAAAACAAAAAGCCCAATAGTACTTAATGCCATGAGAACACTAATATAAAATAGTTGGACCTAATAGCATCTCCCTGAGGCGTTTTATCCAGTTTTATTTTTATTTTTTCTAACTGACTGTGTGAACTCAGTTTCCATGGCAGTGTGAGAATATTCTTTTTTATTCATGTATAGTGGTATTCATGATTGGGAAATGAAAATACATGAGATCTCAAATAAGAGCTTGACGAGAATATGAGCTATAACCCAGAATAATTGTGTGCACGTTGCAGTGACAGAGTTGTCAGTAACCAGGATGATTTAGAGAATCCAAGGCCTCAGTTGATAATTATACACAAGCATGATTGAAATTCATTTTAGTGTTGATTTGGAGAAGATGTCAGCCTGCAATCTTCTTTGGGCATATTTGCCATATTTGAGACTCTAAGCTCAGTTTTAATAAAAATCTTCTGTTGGTAGTTCAGCTTCACCCTAACATTGTGGTGCAGACGGGGGTCGCAATCAACGACACATGCTGATGGCAAGTGGTCTTAGTCACTCCATTTACTTCCAGCATTTCCCATTGCATTACATCACATTAAGAGACTGATTAACTACACTCTGTGATTACATGCATTAAGATCACCACAAATTGGAAATCTTTCAGGATTCTGCCTAGACAGTGTTTCAAGCCACATTCAAACAAGATGTGTCAATACAAGCAAGAGAGAATGTCAAAAGAGAGACTGAAATATCAAAACTGGGCTTCAGCTAAGCCACAGGTATACACATTTGGAGGCAGACACGGAGGAAACCAGGGAATGACTTCCTCCAAAACCTCATTTAATCTCGCATGTGTGTTTACATGTGTTTTAACGTGGCTTAGAGCCATCGCAGAAACCCATCAAAATGCAAATGGGGCGGTTAAGGACGAGAAAATTTACCAGGTAAAGAGGAGCTGATGAGCTGACACAGCACAAACCATAATGTTAGCTGTATGCACGTCTTGCTTCAGCTTTTTTGTGGTCTTCCCCTTCTCTCTTTCTCTCTCTCTCTCTCTCTCTCCCTCTCCTGTCTTTATGGTGCAGCAACGACCATTACGCAGCTGTCCATTGAATAATACCATACAGTAGCTACAGCATAGCTCTGATGGAGTATTCTACACTTAGCCTACATTCAATTGTGAGAGCTTTCTTTAGGCATCATTTCAATACCAGCTTGCAGCACCTGCCCTCCCTACATCTGCTATCACCCCCCCCCCAATATTCTTCTTGGTTATTTTCCCTCCCTAACTGCTCTACTATGCCCTCCCAATCTACTTCATTCCAGTACCGTGTCCTGTCTTCTCCTATTTTCTCTACTCACCTTTCCCCAGCAGTCTTCCCTCTCTCCTGCCATTATGTCCTCCCCTCTCCCCTAAACACCTCTCTCCTATCATCTAGTATATCTCCTCTCCTCTGTATTCCATCTCAGCACCCTCTCCTCTGCCCTCTTCCCCTAACAACTCCTTTTAAGTCCTTCCCGTCTCACTTCTCCCTCTGTCCACACACACACACATATATACCACACATGTCTCCTCAGTGGACTGCTCTCCTCAATTCAATTCAATTCAGTTCTGTTTAGTTCAATGTGGTCTTCTCCTCTCTTCAGCCCTACCTTTCTTCCACATCCATTCATTCCTCACCCCCTGTCCTCTAAACTCTCACGCCTCCTCGTTGCCCTCTCTCCTCTCTCGTGCCGTTGTATCCACCCGCACGTTCCCTATATCTGCCGTTTTATCCCATCTCTGCTGATCCCTCTCCCTATCTCATCTCCTCATCTGTTTCAGACCTATTTCTTCACCCCCAAGCAGCATCTCCTCACTCCTCCCCTACCCACCTTAGGCTACTGTCTTTAATCCACACAGAGGATATCACCATCTTTAAATCGTATGGGAGAGAAAACACCAGCGCCATTATCTCCCCATCTGCCTCTCTCTCTCTCTCTCTCTCTCTCTCTCTCTCTTTTTCTGCCTCCCTGAGTGTTTAGGACTCTGGTCGTTTAAAAATTACGAACGAATTAAGAACCAACCTCCAAAAAAATGTGCCACGAATAAGCGGGAAGATACAGATGGAGGGAGGAGAGGATGGAGGAAATCGTGCGATAATCGGACAGACGAGAAAAGTAGATGAAGACACTGTCATACCTGCGCTGCGCGTCCCTCTCTCTCCTCCTCTCCGTCCAGGTATAGAGGCTGTTTCTCCTCCGTTAACCCCCACCCCCACCCCCGTCAAGCCAGGTGAAGATCCGCACTCGTCAAAAAAGAATACGTAAAATAATCCTCCTCCTGATTAGACAGATTTTTAAACCAAATAAGAAACCATATCCACTTTTTTTCCTTGTCTCGCACCGCGCAAGGCTGGCCGCGCTGTGGGGCTCCTTGGAGGAGTGGTGGGGCAAGCGAGGCGTTTCAAATTAGTTCCCGATTAGTTTTCATCCAAAAAAAAAAAAAAAAAAAAAAAAAAAAAAAAAAAGCCAAGTGCGGGTATGCGACCGGTGGTGGTCTGTAACCTACAGCAATCCACTGACCGCTGGTGATCCGCTAGAACTGGAGTGCAAGAGTGGAGGAAACGCCGTTAAACCGGCGCATCGCCGCGTTGCGCACTCATTTGGTCTCCACATGAGCTCCCCGCGTTTCCGTTAAGACTCCGGTAATCGGTCATTTAATGGAAAATACCCAGCCGCCGGGGGTTAATATCGCTGGAATCCAGTGTCTAGTTAAAGAGTAGAGGGAAAGCAATGGATAGGCAGAGTGAGAAAAACGACTCTAGACTCAGTGAAACCGGGCACGGTCGTGTCGTTTTTAGCTACTCAGCCGGTCTCCACGTAAGCTCCCCTATAGATGCTCTTTGCTCCCCCCCCGTTCAGCAGCTGTCATTCCTACCCCAACATCACATTTCACCCATGCACGGCTCTTTCTGCATTCGATCTGCACTTGGTTGTAGAATATTAATCCTTTCTGGTTGTAGAGTCGGTACGTTATTATCCGCCTCAAGGTCTTCCACAGGTAAGAAATTGGATAATAAGATTGTAAACGGGTGGAAAATAAACTGCAGAACCAGAGGAGCGTGGTAAGCGGTCGTCTCCCTCTTTTCAGCCACAGAAGTGACTTTGTCTTGACCTCTCTCTTCTCTCCGCGCCGTTCTCTCCAAGGAGAGACACCGGACAAGAGTGCGTGCTGCCCGGCGGATGGCAGCCTATAGATAGAGGCGTTATAGGTCAGGAGGGGGAAAAAGGGCAAGCTTCAGACAAGAGAAGAAAAGGATGATAAATCTCGCTGGGGAAACAGCCTCAAAGCATTCATGTCTTTTCTTTTTTTTATCCTCTCGTTAAAAAGCGCTCCGGTACGCCATGGTGAGCATGTCCGTCCCCTCCTGCAGTTACACTTTCACACTGCGCGGCGGACTGTTTGTCCCGGGAGGCGGTACGCCTACCAGCTCCTCTCCTGTCGGTCTCTCCTCCCTCTGTAACCGTGTTCTGCTCCTTTTGACAAAGTCGCTGCTCCGGGATTTGGCTACAAGCTGGTAATAACGGATGGATGCGTTATGACGACTGCGCGTGATGCCGTCGCCGGGGCGTTTGCCTGGGAGAAGTAGCCGAGATAGTTTAAGGTCTGTCAGGAGACATAACAGACACCGACGCGGCCAGAGGTTTTCAAAGTGAGGGGCGGGGACCTCAGGGGGGCCGTAGGAGTGCAAGTTGGGTAAAATAGACCTGCTCTATTTTATGGTTTTATCTCAAGTTTTCAGGTAATAATAATAAACACGAGTAGAATTTTTAACCGCCTTTTCATATGATGGAATGCAACACAAAGAAAGTTAGTTATTTACATATAGGTTGTACAGTGAGATGGCAAAGTTGAAATAAAAGCAAAACAATCCAAAAACTTGCTTTACTCCTGCGGTATCCTCACAGTCTCCCATGCACATACTGAATAGTGTCTGAATAGCTAACTGACAGTATTGATGTTAAGCTGTAAAGGTGGACTCCTGGTTACTAGTGGCTGCAACGTTGGCAGTTTATTTTCCCACCTTTAGCAATGGTTTGACACTGGAAAACATGCTAGCTGAGAAGATGATACCCGTCTCTTGCCTGTAAGGTAGCTGAGCAACCTCACGCCAACAACAAGACTCCGGAAAGTTACCACGGTCAACCAAAACATAGCACCACACTTAAACCCCCTCCAAAACCACAACATATACTTTGATTTTTTTGTACATAAATGAGATGTTAAATAGTGAGATTTAAAGGTACAGGGTTGGGTTTTTTTTGTTTGTTTGTTTGTTCCAGGCTGACAGACTGACAGCCTGAGACAGGCTAGCTGTTTTCCCCTGTTTCCAGTCCTGATGCTAAACTAAGCTAACCAGCTGCGGACTGTAAATGATATTTAACAGACTGATATGAGAGAGGGATCAATCCTCTCATCTATCGGCAAGAAGGCTAATATGTATATTTCCCGAACTGTTGAACTATTCCTTGGAAAATAAGGAGAGAAAATGATAATGAAAAAAGTTGTTTGCTCATTTACACAAAAGGCGTGACTTTTTTCTAATTATGTAGTGTAGTGTAATATGTGGCTGATCATTCTCCACCTTCTATTTTTATAGACTGACAGCACATCACCATTTGCCTGCTTTGGAACACTCCCATAATTCGTGATGACATAAAAATTTCTGTTTACGGGTCATTGGTGTAGATGCAGAGGTGTGTAATCTCCTCTTTAAGCTGAAGCATCTGATGGTGGGATCACTCAGTGGTGGCTGTGATGAATGCTGCCATCAGAAACGGGTGAACAGGCGGCAGGAGAGGGTGCTCTCTTTGTAAATTCTGCAGGATTTCATAGATTATAAAGTGTGAGTGTACTATAATTATCTGATTAGCAAGAGCTGGGATAAATTATATGGTGCACTGCTGGCAGAACGCAAAATAGTTCATGGTTGTGGTTAGCAGCAGCGGTGGGGCCGGGAGGGCAGGAGATAATAGAGAGATAAAGAGAATAACAGAGGAAGGCAGAAATAACCTGACAAACAGATTAGGAGAACGGGCAGAGATCACACAGGGGCCGGCAAAATGAAAACTCTGATGTTTCGCCTTGTGTTCTATAACCTCCGTCAAAAATAGAAATGCCTAGAAACGGCTCTAGGCTATATAGGCTAAAGGTCAGTCTAATGAAAAATAAATAAATGCTTCTGCATGTGTGAGAGAGATGGACAGAGAGATGTGAGGTGTGAAGATTTTGGAAGTTTAATTTGGGAAGCATGCATAAAAGTCACTTTTGGTGGTATTTCAAGGAAATATGTGATGAGATTTTAATAACCCTGCAGCAGCATTTCTTTAACTGTTGGTCAGAACAAAAAAATGAGTCAAAGTCCTGTTTCTGAGTGTTCCTATCCACAGTAGCCTTGTTTAATTAAACTTGGAGTCCCCAGGGCAAAACAAAATTTGCTCATTTTGGGATCCTCATATGAAAAATAATCACTGACCTAAACGTTCCTGTCGCATTCTGTTATCAGAGCTGTATAAATAGTGTTTAATACCCTGATGGACCAAACAACTTTTTTTCCACATACAAATTCAGTCGAGACATTGAGTTCATGAGCAAGAGAAAACAAGAGAAGTGGAGTGAGGAGAGAGATACTTTCCTGCCCCCAGAAATGCTCTCAAGACTCTGTATGCAGGGTCAGTATTACACAATCCTTTGTAAAAGTACTATACAGAGCCCTGAAATGCCAAAGTAGAGGTTTCATCAGCCAGACGGTCCTAGAACTTCATTCAGTTAAGCCAAGCCATTACAGCAGCGTGTGTCCATACTAAATTCTAACAAAGAAAAAAACAAATATGGAGAGAAAAACACAATCCTGATGCAAACTGGAAACACAGTCATCCTTAAATAGACAGTAGGCCTACATGATGTCAGACTATCAGACCAGTGTGACTAATAAACCCTGAAGGAAAATGTTGGAAACAATACAGAGTTGGTGAACACAGAACAGGAGGACAGGCTGTGATCACACTTATTCCAAGGAAAGGTCAAGGGGCACTTCCTTTTGCCAGGCACTCTGTATGCAAGAGTCAAAAGATGTTTACCTCCACTAATTCAAGTCAATATGTACGTTTTGTTTATAAAAAAACATTTAAAAAATACATTCCAAGGGTCAAAAAGAGTATGTTGCCACTACAGCTAAACATGTCCTTAGCACAGAAATAATACATTGATTAAGGTAGTAGTCAATTGAGAGACAGTTAATCACTGTATTCACAATCTAAATACATTTATCAAGCAAAAAAGTTTCTTTCTTCACTTTCTTAAATGTGAGGATTTGCTTGTTTTCTCTCCTCTATATCACTGTAAATGAAATACCTGGGGACACTGTAGTGTAGCTTCTAGGAAATTGTAGCGGGCATATGTTATTGTTATGTTTTTGAGACTAGATGATTATTAGATAATCGAAAAAATAACAAAAATTAATGAAAACAATGACACACTGTGTATTGTATTTATTTATTTAAAGTAATAGGTCATTGCCTTTCAAAATAACCCATGTAAATGACTGCTGTCATTTTTCCACTGTAAAGTCTTACTCTTTAATTATTTCATTTTAATCACATCTCATTTTGTACATGTATTGTGGTGTATTTTTTGTTACTTTGTGGTGGAGTTTATTTATTTATTTATTTTGTGGCTACTGTCATTTGAATATGTGTTGACATCGTTGTGGCAGCATGCTGTGTTTCATAACAATAAAGCGTCTGTGAAGTTGAGAGGGAGAAGACAATGAGAGGGCGCAAGAGAGAAAGACACAGAAAAAGCATGAGGGAGGGAAGGAGGGAGGGAGATAAAGCGAGACGGAAGACCCGCCAGCCGATTCAGCACCACGGACAGGGCTGCAGCGGGATTCAGCAGCACAAGGCCGGAACAAGCTTTATCCTCAGAGAGAAAAGCCAAAAGCTCTTCTCAACATGCTCTGATCTCTTTCACTCTAACTCTCTTGCTCTCTTACACACACACACACACACACACTTATCTCTCATCCATGTATTTTTCTGCCTTCCTCCTTCTTTCTCTCTACCCCCCGCCACACACTCTCACACACACTCACACTCATCATCGCCTCTCTCATAACCGTCTCTCCCCTGCCTGCCACCCTCCTGTACCCTCCACAGTTTGTTTCTTATCGTTTCCCTGCGTGACTGCTCTCTTTGTGGATCAACATCAGAAAATAGTTGACAATAAGTCGAGCATGTGTGTGTGTGTGTGGTAAGCCTTTTTTTTTTAACATCCCCAAGTCACCAAATTTGGAAAGTAGGCATGGCTAGAAGAAGAGTTCAAAAGGACACTGTGCACAAAGCCAGTTGAGTGATTTATGAACAGGACAAGAGTGTTTGGTCTTTACACAGAGGCTTATGAGGGATGGACAGTGAGGAGAGTAAAAAAGAGAAAACAAATTGTGGACACAGAGATAAAAAGGGATAGAAAAGAAGGGTGGATAACATCATATGAGAAAGACAGAATGCAGGACTATACTTTATTCCTGGAAGGGATTTTGTATTGAAAATACATGACTTAACCAATACTTTCAAATCATCATGCAGCATAACATACAGTGGTTAATTTGTTACTGAGAGTGTGTAAAAAGTCTATCACATACATCACATAGTTGTTGAAGTAAAACCAACTCTCCAGCAAGTTAATCCCCATGGTTCTAATGGGATGAGCTACCTTCTGTTGGTACCAAAAGTAAGAACTCACTTCCATTTCTGTGTTGCTTACAGTACCTCTCAGAACTGCAAATCCACATGATGAAATTAGGTTTAATTGGTTTGTTGAATAGTGTGTTTTAAAAAAAAAACCTGACTGATCCAATCCAATCTTGTTATTAATGAAACTGTTTTTTTGTTGGCAGAAATTGTAACTGAACTCTTAAAGGCAAGTTTTAAAGGTCAAAACAAATGAGAAAATGATACTGTGACTCCTATTTTACATTAATAATGATACTGGCATTAGATAAGGTGTGCACTGCCAGGTTTGTGGAGATGTTGACGTTTGTGTTAGTATAGGGCATCTGGCCCCTGTTTTTGCACGTCATTGGTGTGTCAGAGGGCTCCCATGTCCTGCTGGTTATGACACTGCAGATTGACATTTTATTTGCATATCATCCTTTAATGATCATATAGTTGTACAGACTAATTTAGGATTTAATCTTAGTGTCTGCGTGTGTGTCTGCTAGGCATCAATACCCTGTCTAATTCCTACAGCTTGTCTGCCCTTGTCAGTCAACATTGGCCACCCAGTCAATGAACTAATCAATCAATCAGCCCAATCAGATCATGAGATCGGTGCCTCAGGCTGACAGACGATCGGCCATCCGATCAAGTAACTGATTGGCATTGATTAGGTAATGCTGCAGGCAAGTGTTTGATTAAGAATCCTACGAGTCTGTTTCACAGAGAATTGGGGGGTGGGGTATTGGAACAGGAGCCTGTTCATTGACTTTATTGGTGAAGTACACACTTATCTTTATTATCCTCTATAGAGATATATGAAGGCTATTCATGTTACAACACACCCCCGCTTATAAATGCAGAATGGAGTTGCAATAGAGGTTACTCTTGTTAATAAAGACAAATCAACCAGAGGGTACAGAATAGAAAAATATATCTATGGCTTTTAATGGATCAACTTATTTCTCATTACTAAAGGTCAGTATCTCTCTCGTTGGTTTGGAAAGTAACATAAGCTTATGAGACTGTTCAGGTATGAATCAGTCAGCCTTTGCAGTGCTCAGCCTAGTTTTGGGGAAGATATTTTGTCTTATATGAAATTCAGCTTTTCTATCTTTGTTTTCCCTCAACAGACAAAATTTGAACAAGCACGATGATCAAAACAAATATCATTTCACTTCAGTCTGATCCAGGTGATTTTTCACTGGCACCTTCTATTTCAAAATAGTGCTGATGGATGGTGTCGTCTGATTGTTTTGCTTTGTTGTACCACCTCTTCACCGCATAGATGTCTTGCTTCCTCCAAAACAATTGTCTTTATCCCATATGAGTGAAACAGAGAACAAAAGAAAGGCTAACCACTGAGTGAGACAACATCCATCAGCTTCCACTTTTGAAGCACCACGTTGTTTTATGAAGAAATAGAAAAACATTGGATTGACCCACCACTTGACCCAGCCCTCACTCCAGCAGTGTCACAGTGCTAAATTAAAGCAAGATGAAATTGGGAGGGAGCTCTGGTCAAAAGAGGCTAGTAGCCATCTAAAGGAGAACATTCATGCTTCAAACCTGCAAACAAAGGAAAGACATATGGTTTTACATGGTTTTACAGAGATTTGAGCTCAGTATTGGATTGTTGGAGAACAGGTTTTATGTCTGTTTTGTTTTATTTATGCAATTATGTGTGCAGTGGACAGTGTAGTCTGGAATGTGCTGTATTTGGGATTATGTGAAATTCAGTTAATTCATTACTTTACAACTACAAATACCAGCAATGCTCGATTACATTGACACTTTTTGGTCTCAGCTTTTTTTTTCTCTTACCAGGAGCTGAATGGAACGGCAGTTATTAGTTTCATCTCTGTGCGTTCAATAGAGACACAGGTCTAGGAAAGGTTACGGCTTGTCTACACCAAAGGAATTTCAGTTGCGTCTCATGCACATGTGACAGTTTCTATTACCTATTAATGACAGCAGAGTCACCTGGAGGTGGATGACAAAGCACACAACTGTCACACCAGAGACAGGGGTTCACATTGTGTCTGAAGTCACTTCTTTCTGTATTATACCAGACCACAGTCTTTCCCTATAACCTTAACCAAGTGTTGTGGGTGCATAATCAATAATGTTGTTAGCATCCAGCAAAGGAGGAGAAATACCCCTTTCATTAACTCAGTCGTCTTTTTAGGTGGTTTGCTAGTTCCTGTTGTGCCTACATTCAGGAATTAGCTGAGTCTTTTGCAGTCTGAAGGTGTATGACCACACTTTTTTCCCTCTGTATTAATTAGTACAATGATGTTAAGTATGAATTACTCTGAAAATTGGTAAGTTGTCACGTTTTTTTTTCAGTAGCAGTTTTTAAAAAAAAAAACAATAATGTAACAACAAAGTAAAACAAGCTCTCAGGGTACCTGTTTATTTCCATGAGAGAATCAAAGCAAGGGAAAGAGAGACAGAGATGTTACAGCATTGTCCTTCAGACTAGCAAGGTTACAGTTTAATGGAGCCAACATGAATGCCTCTCCTGACACATCCACCCCACCATGGCCATCTATTAGTGGAGGGACAAAGAGAGAGAGAGATAGAGAGCGGACCATGCCAGACAGAGTAGCACAGACTGAAAAAGAGAGAGAGATAGAGACTGCCAAATCATGGCCCTCTATCACTACACTGATGCAGAGAGGGAGATGGAGGGGGAGTGCAGTGACAGAGCAAGGTAGAGACCCTGACACTACCACACCATGGTCATCCATTACTCCTGAGAGTAGAGCAGAGAATGGAGCAGAGACAGACAGAGAGAGAGAGTGATGTATATGTATAATGTGGAAGTAAATTATTATACTTTTGAAATCTTGTGGTGATGGGGTTGTAGAATGTAAAGAACGATAAGAAACAAACTGTTGAGGGTACAGGAGGGTGGCAGGCAGGGGACAGGAGAGATGGAGAAAGGATATAGAGAGTTGTTGAATGTCTATCTCCTGCGGCTCAGGCTGGAAAGAGTGATAGGAAGATATTGGGGGGGGGGCAATAGAGAGAATGACTGAGTGACAGGTGGTGAAAGACCATCATAGAGAGGAGGAGAGAGAGACAATTCAGTTCTTTTTTCCATTCTTCATTTTGAACACTGGAGGTTGCTCAGCTCAGGTCGCTGTCAAGTAGTGCAGGTTACTGTGTACATGTTATTGTACTCTATACTTAGAAAGAGATTATTAAACTCGGGTTATTCTGCTCTACATTCAGTGAGTGGGTGAGTAGTCTATTCTGGGTAGTAGTCAAAATAATCATTAACCCTGTATGCATGAATGGTGATATATGTGATACCTAAAGTTACAACGGCATTTTTGTGAACAGAAATTTAGGAAAAGGTTAACATCAGTGTTTTTAGTTTCTTTATTACTTAACAAATTGTCTTTATTGGTTTCTAAAAATAAAAATGATAAAATACAGTATACTACATTTGTGTGGACTCAAAAAAGTCATTCTCCCACAGGGAAATCCTGTACAAATGACTTGAGACAGGCAAGGAGCATCTCTCTAACCCTGCAACTCATTTATGGATACATGTCATAAAGATTTAATAAAATATTTGATGTCAAAAAATTTGGAGAGGTAAGACTCAGTAAATAAAAACACAGTGTCCCCAAAAACAACAAACAACAACAAACACAAACAACAACAAACAAACAACCAGTTTGATTTTGCTCTAAACGTCCATTTGAAGTTCATTTACTTTGATTGACTTTTTATCATCCTTTACTTGTCTGCTGTGCTAGAGAATTAGATATGCAAAACACATCCACACCCACTGTAGATAAAATAAAGACAATGAGAGGAAAACAAAAGGCAAAACAACAAGAAGGGAACAGAGAACATAAGGCTGCTCAGAAAACAGAAAAACAAGAAAACTAAATAATGAAATGTGGAAAAAAAAAACAACTGAGGGAAAGATAATTGCTTCAATCTTGTGATATTACCTTGACAGAACAATGTTTGTGGATTGTGTGTTATGTGTGTACATGTGTGTAAATGTACTAAAGAAATGTACAGAGATTTTTATCTCGTTTATTGGTGATAACCAAGAAGTCCTCCAACATAACGACCATATAAGATGTTTGTCCTACCCTCTGATACGAGGTGTAAGTTTAGGTACAAAACCTCCTGAAAACCTGTATATATATGTGTGTAGGTAATAGGTATTTTATATTTACAATGTGAAAGACGTTGTGCATTTGGTCAAGGTGTTAAAGCACTCTTTCCCTGTTCTGTTCAGTGTGTGTGTGTGTGGTGTGTGTGTGTGTGTGTGTGTGTGTGTGCGGGCGGGCGGGCGGGCGTGCATGCGTGCGTGCGTGCGTGTGTGTGTCTGTCTGTCAAGATTAAGTGCTGGAAAACAAACTATGTGTATGTGTGTGTCAGAAAGGACATCAGCAAACACCAGACAGAGAGAAGGACAGCAGCAGAGTCCATATGCTCGACATAGAAAGGTAGTTAGAGGACAAATACCTAAATCCACAGTCTAACAAAGAATAAACCATGGCAGTATTTTAGCCAAGTCTTTCACTTGAAACTGATTAAAGTTATTCTAGGTGAGATATAGAAATAAAGTATTGCTGCTTGTGTAAAATACTTGAAGGTCAACTGTAATTGCAGATTAATTCAGTAACTTCAGTCTGTTATGCCACGCAGACTTCCAAGTCCCTGCAAAGCAATTTGGCCTCATAAAATACTTTTACAAGATTTTGAGGTGATGCAAATGAGTAATACAGCTAATCATTCCCAATCCTGCTCATCATCTCTGCTTGGTAGAATATTGTTTTGCCATGTTGCTCACATATTGTCATGTTGAGGAATACAGTGTGGAACTACCTAAGAGAGTATTAAATTGATATATTTATTGATATTCTCACCATCAAAGCCACAGACAGAAGGAAAATGTGTGTGTTTCCAACCAGAGTCTCTTTTCTCTCTGAAATTATCATGTGCAAGGGTGTATGTGTTTATGCATCTGGCTGTGCATGCATGTGTGTGCCTGTAAAAAGCCCAGATTCAATCAGTCTCGTTAATTAGTAGCAGATGTGTTGCTTCCCAAATTAGAAAGTGATGATTCAGTGAAAGCGTACCAGCACTCTGCTGTCTTCCTCAAATCCATTAGGGGGACAAAAATGGCAAAAGAAATCCTTTCATTTATTGAAACATGCCTCAATTAAATAAGTGCATTGAGCACTTTTCCCACATTATTCACTTTAAAAATAGATGTATTAAGACAGATAGTTGTTATTAGTATTTTTGTATTATGGTGATGATGGTGTGTAGGAGCTAGGCAAATAATTAGTCAGTAATAATGAAACATATTATTACTTCCACAAAATGTAACCTTAAAACTTACTAGTTAAATCAATATGTCTCTGAGACATTGTCCAGGCAAACTTAAGTCAAATTAGTTTTTTTTTTTCAATAATGAATATCAAGCTAGTAGCTTTCACTGAAAGCTCTGGTTTTCATTAAATTGCACTACATGTACTTACAACTACTTATCATCCTGCACTCAAAGCAAAGATGTAAAACAAACAAATAGTCCAACAGCATTAGTATAATAATAATGTTTACCCATGCAGCCACCTGTTTCATACCGAATCCTTATAAAAAGCTGGAACTGGGATAAAAACAATAATTATAGCTTTTTTAAAAACACATTTTCAACAGGAAAGACGACACTGTTGTCATTGCACTTACTTTTCCCCAAAAATGCAATTAAACAACCTTCTCAAAAGCTTGATACTGACCGCATGTTTCCAATGCTGTAGATGAGTCACAGTTTTCAGGGCTTTCAGATGGTTGTGGCGTGGCTCCAAACTGCTCATTAAAGAATTTTATAGTTGCGATCACCGGAGCGTGTAGAGCTGAGCACTGCAGCAGTGCAACCATACTCACTTCTGTAAAAGAAATCGGAATGGGACAGCACAGCAAAGGTGTGGCACAGCTCTACATTTACAGCTTGGCATGGCATAGTACACAGTAGTAAAGGAAAAATGGTGCAGTCTAGGCTAATGTGTGGGTTTCTGGTCCTCTGTTTATTCCACATCCCAAAGACAAGTGGGTTAGGAGAAACGGAAACTCTCACTAGCGTGCAGGTGTAAATGTGAGTGTGATGGTGTTGTGTGTTAGAGCTAGCCCACAGACTGGCACATCCGGACTGTTGAGAATGTACCATGCTTCTCGCACCGTGCATGCTGGCATGGTCTCAAATCCCCCAATGACCCTGAACATGATAAACAGAAAATGTATAAATTATCAGCACGTATTTAGTCATTGCTAGAGCCAATTTATGGCAAAACAGTCTACAAGCTTATAGGCACACCAACTGCCTTATGAGGCTGCTTTGGGCTAAATGCTAATATTAGCATACTTACATGCACCCTGTCACAATGCCAAAATGCAGATATAAACCATAAATGTTTCCAAAAAATTTTGTGCTAAGCCATCAGGTGCGTTTTGAGATATTTCATTGGGTAAGTGGAAACTTTTTTACCTGCTGGTGGCACTGTAGGAAATGTCAGAGGATCAACAAAGTCCTATAGGATTCATCCTCTGAAGACCACGAATATCTGTACGGAATGTTATGACAATCCATCAAATAGTTATAGTTGCACAGTAACTTCAGTAGATTTTGTAGGTTTTCATATGTCATATATGGCTGTGTCAGACAGTTTTGGTAAAAAACTGACAGCAAAACAGGTGTGTGTGTGTGTGTGTGAGAGAGAGAGAGAGAGAGAGAGTGAGTGTGTGGTAACATTGTACAGCAATAGGTGATACTCAGGACTTGAACTCACAACGTGACAAGTATGTGAGATGCCCCTGCTGCTGCACAGAGCCCTCAGCCCTGCTGTGCTCTGTTCTGTTCCGTGCTGAGGCATTCTGTTTCATGCCAAGCAGGCTAACTACACTGTTATGCTTCGCTGGTGCAGAACGTCAACTGCATCTGCTACACTGCCCTGTCTGCTTGTGTGTGAGAGATGAATAAGTATGAGAATAAAATAAGCGACCAAGAGAGACAGAGAGAGAGACCAAAATAAAGCTGAGAGGTGAGAAAGAAATAAGGAGAAAAATAAAACAAGGAAGAAAGAAAGAAAAAGTGGTGAAGCTTACGGTGTACTGGAGAGAAGAAAAAGATTTTGTGAAGAAATTAGAGACGTAAAAAGCAGATGGAGAGAGAAGTTAGAGAACAGTTCACTGCTCAGACCATCCACTCCAATCTGCGTGTGTGTTTTGGAGAAGAGACTGGGGAAAATTTCCAACTCTCTGGCTTCATGTCTACATAACTGATATGGTTCACATCTCTGTGTCATCTGACTGACAACCATCTGTTGCTGCTTAAGCAAAAAAAAAAAAAAAAAAAAAGAATAAATAAAAAATAAATACCCAGTGATTTTTTTTAAACCTTAGCACGAATGTATTTCCTGTCTTTCCCTCTGGCCCCTGCTGCTCTCACACACTGTCTTCTGATCCACTGGTGCTCTCGTGTCTTCTATTTGTCACATGAGGTCCATGGCAGGCTTTAGTGATATTCCTGAGGGTTTTTGCCCCTTCTTTAGACCGACACAACTATCCGAGGAGAGAGAAACATAGTGTGAGGGTCTTAAGGGTAATTCTCATAATCACATAGTCATGTATCTGACAGAAAAACAACCAGAATCCACTGCAAACAATTGCATTTGCATTTGTTTTACTCTTAAAATTGACCACTTTTGAGAAGGGACTGACAGGAACAGATAGCTATACAGACATAGAAAGAAAAAACACCCACATGTACATAAAAGCATCAGTGTTGGGCATCTTTTATTATTAATGTTCATCCAGGAGCAGGTTGAGCAACAGTGCAGTCACCGCCATATGAGAGTTTTTGACTCCTGCCCCTGGGTCTGTTTTTATGGGCTTTCCAAATAGCTATCTGAACCATCCTGACATGATATTTACAGAGACCTGTGCAGGTGTCTTCCTGACATATTTTCGAACAACACAGCAACTGAGAGGAAGAGGGATGGAGAGAGAAAGGTAGAAATGGATAAGGGAGAGAGATAGGACAACGTACAGGCAACCATACAATACTGTCACAAAAACAACAGTTAAAGCTGCACTAATTCATAATTTTATATCAACAATGGATCAAAAATGTGTAATGTGAAAACCATAGCTCATAGAAACAAACTGGGAGAGAATTATCACCTGGCCCTACAATTCCACTCAACTCCAGGAAGCATTTCATCATCTTTCAGCTCATTGTTTTGGTGCACTGGCCTACAGCCTTTTAGTTAGTTATCATGGAAGAGTATTTAGCTGCTTAAGAGTTGTAACAAGTGAGGTAAGGCATGGTTAGGTTTAGGCAGCTAAAAATATTTGGTTGAATGGTCCATTTATACAAACTCCAGTGCTATAGTCAGGCTTTTGAATTAGATTTTTATGTTCTTAGCTTTTCAGTGTAATCTACTCTGTCTCATTATGAATGTATGACGAGGTTTGAATCTTGAAGAAACGCTGTGTAAGTAAGTAGCATTACTTGCACGTAAGTTGTGGAACTATACTAAAGCCTGAGCTAGACCAACTTTGTTTTGCAGATGTACTATCAGTGCATGTCTCATCATTCAGGTGCTGTTGTATTATAATGTAGAGGCAGCTGCAAGGCTCTGTCTACACTCTGCGTAAGTGAGATATTAAAGTTAAAAACAAACACCTAATCTCTTTCTAACTGAGCCATTGAACATACGTCAACAGGCACTTAAACTCTCTTCAGTTAGGTCTATGATTTATTCACATCCTCAACACACACACACACACACACACACACACACACGTTGTTTCTAATTACACTGCCTCTCTCTTATTAAGTCCCAGCCATCATTCTGTCCATCTGTCCTATCCTCCTGCTCCAATGCATCCTCCTGAGAGGCAACCCAACGCACTTACACACCAAATAGGTTACTGGTTATCTACTGTGAAAATATTACTGCTCCATCAGTGTACACATGCACTGTATACTTTGCCATGTAAAATATTAGATAAATGAGAGTGACAGTAATTCTGATGTAACTCTTGAACACACTTCTTTGGTTTCTCCTGCTTCTGTGTTCCTTTATTTATTATTTATACTTTATTTATTTGTTAATTTAATACAGGTAAAACAATTTTTTTAAACAAAAAGACAGAGTCTGAAAAAGTCTGTCCTTCAGCCATACCATTAGTAATGACTATACAATGACAATATCACTTCAAGTGAAAATGGAAATTCCTCTGCACCTTCAGCTCCAGCTCTCAGCTTCAAGAAGTGACACAAATTTCAGTATCAGTTTATGGAACTGTTTCACCTTTAAACTGCACATTTATATATCAGGTACTTTGCTGATAGAGAATCATATTTACATAAATACTCAATGCACCATCATCCAGCCATAGCAGACACAGCTGGCCTCTCCTCACCTGGAACAGCTCTCCACCGGGAAGAGGTGGAAAGGTGAACCTTGGCGCCCGCGCGCACACACACACACACACACAGGCACATATGCAGCCCAACACACACAAGCTTACAAAAGAAAGTCTGAAATAAAATATGTGAGCTTATATTTGGTTACTTTCAATTTCTAAACACAGATAGGCCTCTTTTTCAGATTTGGATTTTTTTTCACCTGGAGAAGTGAAAAAAAAATCAGATTTTTTTTTTTTTCACTCAATAAATAGTTGCTTTTAATGGCTGCATTGTAAACAGTGAATAGCAGCTCCCCAGCTAACAAGGCACTGCTTCAAGGACACTGAGCATAAAGTATTCTGCTGGAGCAGATACACACACATGCTGGTACACACACACACATGCACACAGACACACACACAAGAGCATGCAGGCATTCATGGGCCTTTTTGCGTGCTTAGACACCCATCCTCTCACGCAATCCTCCACACTGCCCATAGAGTCTTAAACTAACATCCCCACTTGAGCAGAAACATACATGACGAATAGACAGGTTAGTCATGTTATCATCATATTATCTTTGTTGAACTAAATAATTAATGATTCATAGACAAGCCCTGCTGTTTTCCAGATTTTGAAAAACATTCTGCAGGGGTGTGTGTTTCAGTGTGCACATATGTGTGCATGCATGTCCTCTGTATGTCTGCTTGCATACTGTTGCATGTACACAGTATGTATGTGCTTTTCAACGTGTTTGTGTGAGTGTTTGTTTATGAATGTGGACTCCTATAATAGGAGGGTGTTATCCTTGTTAGAACAACTAAATGAAAGAGGTGAGCAATAAGCTGAAAACAAACAGGCGATATGCTAATCGGCAGTAACACCCCGTAGCAGCAGCAGCAAACCAGCTGCTGGCAAAACAAACATGTTATCTGGGTTAATCAAAGTATCACAAGTAAGTGGACAATTTCATATCATATAAAGGGAAAAGTCACACTATAAAAGCTGTTATGTATGCTATCCTTCTGGTTTATATCACTTTAATGTAGATCTGTGTGTAAACAAGTGCTTCCCAAAGCTAAAAACTTTGCCCGATGTCATTGGGTATCACATTTGAATTTGATTTTGTTCACTTCCAAACATAAATGCTGTCATTTCTGAAGGTATGGATGCACATTTTAATTCACAGCTGTTGGACAAAAAGCCTTTCATAGTTAAAACACAACAGCATGCATAAAAAATCAAAGCATTACAAACAGGCTAGTTTTGCTTATGGGCAGAATGAAACTTTTAACAAGGAGGTAGGTGGTTGATTGCATTGCTTTCCAAAAAAAAATAAAAAATCAACTGCTAACTCATAGACACGATAGTAATTAAACAAAGACACAACAACATAAGTTTGACTTCAGTTTCCAGCCCTTTAACAGGCAATTTTTGGATAGAAACCAAGAAGCAAGCACTGTGTTGCTCCATATGCCACTGGGTTGATTTGTTCAGATTGAATAATGGAGCACAAATAGTTTCTTCAGGGGATGGCATAGCCATTATATAACTAACCTAATAAAAGGGATGTCATTCTCCTTCACACACTACTCATACTCTGTGTTTAGCCCTGCCACCTTTACCTTTTATCGTTTTACCCAGCTTTAAACTCTGTTTTTGAAACTCTGTCAGGCTGAATGAGGTGAACATGCCAAGAGGCTGATCTCAGATCAGATTTGTAATCATAAAGGTTAGAGGAGGCTGTTTGTCAGCATGCAAGTCCTTTCCAGTGCTTGTTGGCTGCTTACTGTGTGTGTTCTTCAGCCCTAATATGAGAGAGTGAAATAATCAAGGCATACACTATAGCCCTCACGCATGTGTATCCAATTTTGAATTGCTAATATGCATTTAAGTATCTTTAAGTGATGCTAATGTGTGCTTGTGTTTATCTTGCAAGGATAGCTTTATTTGTCTCCTCTCTCCTAGCAATAACAATGTATCCATAAAGCCCATCACCTTATAATACATTAAGCACGTCGCTGGGGTAAAACATGCAAATGTGGAGCCTTAGACACAACAGTGTATGAATAGGCAGATGACAAGCAGGGAGTTAGCTGAGGATGACAACCGCTTTTAGCAGAGGAATATGCAACACTGTCTCAGACCACACAGCATCCTTTAAATGAGGGATTTTTGAACTTCTCCTGACCTCACACATAAATTAAATATATTTATATATGAGAATAAACAGACCAATACATGTAAATGTGTGGTAGAGCTCAATAAATCTTGAAATATAAGATACATAAGCCCTCATTCCATGTTTTTTAATAAAATTCTGCCTTCAGGGGATGAAAGGCTTTACCTTCAGAACTTACAGTTACACAAATGTTGCAGTCAAATTTAGTCATGTGGATGAAATAGTTAGCATATATATATATATATATATATATATATATATATAATGATAAGAAGGCATAATATAAGGCTGCTCAGCTAGATCTTATTTTGAATCTTTCTGCCACCAACTGTGTCCACACCAGTCCTCTTACATGATGTAATAATGCTGCTGTTACAAATTACAAATACTTATTTCCCATTTCCAAAGATAGCTTTTGCCGTGCATGGCATAATCCTGTTTTGATTTGTTCAGTAATGTATTACTGCTGCGGCTGGCCTGTGTGAGGCTCTCTGGATATGAAGCACTAAATGAAATCTCAGCTAACAGGACAGGGGGCATTCAGGGACACATCAACTTCTTATTCCAAACGAATGTAGTGAAGAGGAGATCAAAGTAATGAACGTTCCCTTGGTGGCCAGAGTATTCTATCTAACCCTAAACTCTTCTGCACTCTGAGGAAAGTGATTGCATCTCAAGAGATCTGTCATTAGGGTCGCTGAGACAATGTTTAGGTTAAATGCGATATTAGCATAAACCAAATGAAACGTACCAGAGGTCTTAAATTGGATTAACTGCGTCTGTGCGAGAGAAAATAGAAGTCATTATCATGTTTCACTTCATTCTGTGTTATATTTGCTGATTTGTATTGCTGGTTCTTGATGATGCTTTTAGTATTATAGACCATAAGCCCAGTCTTTTGTGACACTTGATTAAAAAACTCATTTTCCCTCCCTTGCAACCGCACTCTGTAACTGTGGTTCATTTTGTTTCCAACAAGTTTTCTTTATAGTGGTCACTGAGCATTCAAGGTTTCTGTCAGAGGTAGTTTTACACTTGTTGTTCAGAGCCAGGGTAGAGAATTTCTCCTTTTCTGTCACACCTCCAATTCTCCAATTAGTTCAGGGAGCTGAGCCAGCAAAGTCCCATTTGCAAGGTTGCTTCTCTTACTGTTAAAATAGTGCCACCATCGCACACTGACATTTACTGAACAAAACTCAAAACTCTCACTTTGACAGACCTCTGACTAACTGAGTCTGTTTCCAACTCTCTCTCAATTAGGCACTTTTTGCATTTTGGTTCTCTTTCTCCTTTTACGTGAACAGCTGACAGACCAACAGATAAGCATAAGTTAAACACACACAGTCTATATTACGTGAAATGATGATGATGATGTCCTCAAACTTTGTGTGTACGTGAATTGAAAATCGTGAGAAGCTGTTTTAATCATTACCCAGGAATTGTTGTCTCGTATAAAAACTTTGACAATTTCCACATGCATCTTTCAATTTTCACATGTGAACGGTCTGAAAACTATGTGGTCATTGTGTGAATATATCATACTGTGAAACATGTGAAACTTGCAAATAATTTTACGGTGACATGTTTGTGGTGTTTTATGTGTGATAATTTTGCATGTGCTTTTGTTGTAAAGACAAAGAGGAATATATAGATTTTGTAACAAAAACAGACAGGAAGAGAATAACACACTGACAAGGACACAAGCAGTCAGACCAGTCCAAATAAGGTCAAAATTGTTAATGCTCGCGTTTTTCCTAAGCTGCTCTGTTACTGTAAACAAGAGAAGGTGGCATGGTAAAATTAAACTAATATTTCTTTGTTTGTTTTTAATGACACAAGTTGCTAGTGGGTATAGTAATTCAGAAAAGGTTAGTGTTTCCTTATTAAATAAACATATATGAATCAACATTTATTTCCATAAATTAAAAACAACTTAACTGAGGACAATACATTTCCTTCTTAAAAACATAAATTTCTTTAGTTAGATTTTGTAATACATGCCACAATATTGACATTTTTCTGCAAGAATATTACACTGTACAGCTCACTTATGTCTGTATCGGATACAGAATACGGTCTATAGAAACATATGCATGTGAAAAGTAGCATTAAGTCTTAAGTATAGTCTGCTATGTACTGCAGAAATGTGATCTATTTCACATTACACTGGAAATACAGTATATTGAACATATGGTTGATATGTTAGATCTCATAACTAGAAATTCCAGTGCATAACAGTTGCTAAGCCAAATGCTGTCTGACCTGCCCTAGCCCTGCCTTCTAAGTAAAAATGTTGGTGGCTCAGTGCTTAACCCCCTTGCCACAGCTGCTAGCCTTTTAAATATTCAGCAAATGGCTGTTGATGTTAAGCTATCCTATAGCTGTTAGCTGACGACAATAAGTGCTAAAGCTGGTAGTCTTTTAAATAACCTACACTGTAGAAGCCTTTTGTTACTTGAGCTTGAGGCTAGGTGTTAGCTGTTTAATATGCAGGCTGGTGGCATTAAGGGGTACGGCTGCTGGCGCTATTATTAATATGCAGCATAAGGCTGGTGATGCAGAGTGCTAAAGCTGCTAGCTGTGATGCCCAGGGAAATCCCTGCTGCTGACCTTTCACTGACAGGATGAAACCTGACACAGACACACTCATGGTAATGAGGCCTGGGAGGGAGAAGTGAAGAGAAGGAAATGGGAGGGAGAAAAGGAGGGGAGTCAGAGAGGAGAATGGTGATGGGAAACGCAAGAGAGAGACAGTGATAGGGGACTTGGGGAAATAAAAGAGATGGACTTGGGGTGAGAAAGGAAGAAAGCAGCCACAGAACATGTGGTAGCTTTGGGGAGAAAAGAGAAAAAGTGGAGGGGGAATGAGAAGAGCCGATGTGAACTGCAGGGAATGCCTATGGCAGCATTTCTATAAAATTTTGATGTCAGCAAAGTAGACCAAAAGAAAGAAATCTTTAAAAAAAAGGTGCATAGATACCAGAGAACAGAAAAAGAGATAATAGGCGGGACTGACCAAGAGTGACCCAGCAGAAGAGACAAGACATGCAGTGTTAAAAACATAAAGAGAAAAGTGCAGTGATAGTAAAGTGGAAGTGAAGTGATAGTGATAGTAAAGTGGAAAACAACAGGTGAGAGGAGAACAGCACTTGGAGTGGAGAGGAAGATCAGTGAAGATAGAGAAGAAGAAAAGGAAAGGGAGAGGAGGAGAGGATAAGAGACAGCAAGCAGAGCACACAGCGATTCCCTCACAGCAGTGTTGGCGGGGCTGTAATTTAACGCTCCGTCAGGTCGCAATCAGAGCCTGTGTGTGCATGCATGTTTGTACGTGCATATGTGTGTGTGTGTGTGTGTGTGTGTTGGCGAGCAGGCCGGGAGGGACAGTTAGACACACACCAGAGTCAGAGGGAGGGAGGGACGGGGGAACACAAACAAATGAATAGATGAGCAGACGGAAGGGACTGGCAGGGCAGATCCCTAGGCTTTGTCAAGATTTTGTTTCTCCTCTTCTCTGTTTAGAGACATGTCGCTTTGGGATGGGAGACTGAGTCAGATGAGAGAGGTTGAGAAGTAAAAGGTTGAGAGGGGAGGAAGTAGAGGGGAATAAGAAGAGGAGAGGCGATGCGAGGAGAGGAGAGGCAAGACAGAAAAATGGAAAATATTTGCAGCTACGGAGGCAAAGAGACCAGAGCGGTGGATGGAGCAGAGGGCAGTAGCAGAGCAGGAGGTGAGGTGAAGAGCGAAGGATGAGTTAGGGAGAGGGGGAGACTTTTAGAGGGATCAAAGCAAATATGAGAAAGGGAAGCAGAGAGGGGGGGATGAGGAAGGAGGATACTGGGAGAGGAGAGGGGAGTCAAGGAGAAAAGGGGATAAAGGGGAGGTGAGGATTGGAGAATATAGAGGGTGAGATGGGACAGTAATGGAGAAGAGATAAAAGGGGAAAGAGGAAAATGGAGAGGAGAGGGAGAGACGATGGGATTAGGGGAGGGTTGTAAAGAGGGAAGAGAGAGCCATAAGGGAGGGGAGAGGGGACAAAAATGAGTTTCTTTTTCATCCAGAGTTGAATAATCCCCCAAAACTGTAGAGATAAAGGGAGTTCAAAGGACTAGTTATAATATGAAAAAAGAAAAAGAGCCCCTTACTTGCATCTGAGCTCAGAACACTGAGGAAAGCACAGTGTCCATTTTTCACATCTACAGTAAATGTTGCATTAGATAACAATTAGCCTGCAGATAGGTCACAGAGGAATGCTTACAGTATTAATAAACACACTGCTCATTAATGAATTACAAGTTAATTTTCTACATAATTTCAAGTATTAAATGACCAATAATTCAACATGTAAAGGCTACTGATGATTGTAGTGTTGAAAGCTCCAGAACAGCTACTAAATGTAACTTACTCTAAGGTTAGATTGTTTCATCAGCTGCTGTCTCCATGATGAATGAGCTCAACCTCTAAACCTCAACTTGTAAGTCAGCATGGATGAGAAATCTTAGGCAGGCTTTTGAATCATGCAAAGTTTGCATCTGGTGAAAAGCTTCTCAAAGTTTCAGCAGCTACTAAATGAGGATGAAATTAGTTTCTCAACTATCTCTTCCATTGTCAAAGATGAAAATAAATGTATGTATACATACAGTCACCTTTCGTGCTGATTTGGTGAACTTGCCAGCAGTTGCAACAGTTGCAACACAACATTGGAATTCATTTCCTGCTTTAGCTCTGTTTTACTCCACACCAACTCTTAAGGGAAGGTTTAGTGCTTGTGTTCATTAGCTAGTTGCTAACTTTGTCTGTCTGCCATTTGGTGTTGGGAGGGTAGCATACAGTGTATGTTTTTGCAAATGAGAGTTGTGAGAGTTAACAAAAACATTAAAGCTGTGGGTCAGAAAATATTGAACTAAAAAGCTGCTATAAATCCACGAAGAGCTAAGGGAAACTGTAGAGTTACAAGTGACCCATTTTACACAAGTGACGATGCAGATATTGTTGATATAGAAATATTGATTTTAGCAGCTTTAACTCTAATTGTTTTAATTATAAGTGTTCACATAGTTGCAGGCACCATGTTTGACAGATCACATTTAGAGGCTGCAGAAGTGACACAGTGTGTCAGATAGATAAATAGATAGATAGTTCAGTGTTTTGTTTGTGAGATAGTGTCTAGCCTCTCACCACGTACACATTGATACACATATTGGTATTACTTCTTTCAAGGACAACCCACTACCTTGTATTCATTGCAGAACTCAGCAAATCATTTTATGAACTTAACTTTTCATTTGCAGAACATCTTTTCAGGTTTGAATGACATTCAACTCAGCCACACTAAAGATGCAGAACAGAGAGGAGCAAACACACACACATTTTAATCTAAATGATTTATTTATATCCACATCATAACCAGAATTTGGGGAACTTATTAATATTATAGATGCAATCAGAGGTCTTGTAAGGCTGCAGTTACAAATGTTTTCATAAAAAGAGGCAAAAACAGCACATTGCATGACTGCCAATAAAAGCTGACTTTGAAAAGTGTCTTAACAGCTTTTCAAACCAATAATTGGATCAATACACAGTTACCATTTAGATTTACAGTAGAACTCTACAGATTATTGCTGACAGTAGACATCTGTGTGTACAGACATATGGAAGGACAGGAAAATCACACAGTATTGAGCAGTTTCTTTTGGCATTGTTTCCCCTGTCTGAGTAATGCAAGCTAAAGGCCATTCTAGCTTGCAAACACCAAGCTTAATTCCACACCCTATTTAGGCAAAGACATAAAACTGCCAAGCACACATATTGATTGCTCGGAAATGTCACATAAAGTGATATTATGCATAAGGGGAGTAAACACTCTGTGCTGCAGGGTTCATCCTAAATAGCTTTTAGTTTGAGGAAAACACTTGGGACCACATTTCATTCAATTTGTTTGATACACCCTAGCATATAAACTATATCAAAGTAAAACTAATTCAACAGTTTATCTTCGATAATGGCTATTAAAGATTACGAAGCCTAACATCTCAAATATTTAGCTAATTAATTTTGTTGCCTTTTTAAAATAATATAATATTTGTCTCTTGTATATCTATTTTATTTCTTTCCTAATTTGCTTTAACAACATTAATGTTAGTTATGCCTGCGTGTGTCTCTCAAACAGTTTACTTGCTAGCTCTGGGGGTGTTCTGCTATTATTTACACCCTCAGGCACACATTATAGTGTTTGGTGAAGTTATCAGTGTTGTATTAATAAATTAAGAACCAGACCCTGGATTTTCCACTGTGCATCAGCACATCATGCAGACTCAGCCACACTTGTCGAAATGCAGGCACCAGACTCAGGCAATTGAATTGAAAAGAAAATCAACAATCTTGCATGTACACAGTACATGTTAATATTTGCATGCGAAACTATTCATATTTGCACAAACAGTACCATAAATGAAAGGCATCCTTGTGCTCAGAAAGCTTCAGGGTTTGAATTAAACCAGTGCCGTGTTTTTTTATGTGAAGGAGAGCCTTTAACACAAGATGTGTGTCATGTTTCTTCATACATAATAAACAGGTGTGATTCGTGACACTGAATGACAGACACAGTTTTACGCCTTAAGCATCAAACCTTGTGCATCTCAGACAGAGAAGGAGAGCATGAGGTACAGATACAGTAAATACTGAAAGAACGCAAAAATAGATAGATAGATTTATAGATGCTGTGCTATATTATGTTTAGATTTGCTGACTTCCTCTTTTTGATTACCACTCAAATTGATGAATCCCTACCAACATGCTACAGCTGATCATCTTTCATATCTACTGTATCATCTAAATGATGAACAGTCTGGCAGATATGGTGCAAGCAAAGAAAAAATTAAGGAGGTAAAGAGCCTGATGTGCCTACACTCATTTGAACAGGTAAACACAACATGCTGCCACACACACACACACACACACACACACACACTGAAATGCCCACAACAAAAACAAATGTATACAACAACCCCGCAGCAAATTAATCATCATGGCATATAGCTGTGGTATACACAGACTGCCCTGTCCCAGACTCAAAAACACAGTGACTAATCACATACTGGCTTTTCATACAGCTCATTTTTCATGCTAAAGAGAAACTCAGCAGTGTGATATGAAGTCCAAATAAACAGCACTCTCACAGAACAGGAAGAATGCACTGAGATATCCTCTAACAAAACAGTCAACAACAACTATGATGTGATTTATACTTTTTTCAGGCAACGCTCTCTTTGAGTTCTACTGGGAATTTGAATTTTTAATGCTTCTTTCTCATTTGTTTTGGGCTGTTTCTCTGGGATAGTTCTGATGATGAATGGAACAAAACACACATTTTGCATCATTATGAGGTGGACATTATCAAATTCACACAAGCAAGGAATTACGTAACATATTCTTATACACTGTATTTTGGAAATTCTTTAAGAAATGTTCTCAGCAATGCAGAAAAAAAATGAACGCCAAGCTGTATCTACCCTATTACATGGCATAGCACTATAAAAAGTTTTGAGGTGGTCTGAAATAGTGAAAAAATGCTTATCAGTTGGCCCGAAGGTGACGTTCAGTATCACTCTGTGTGTTAGCAAGCCAACTAGAGGTGCTATACTATGGAAACCTAGTCCTGAGCCTCTTACTCTTAAACCAACAAAGTCTAAATAATTCTATTAAAATTTATTCCTGAGTCAGCTCTTCGCCCATCAGGTACTTCATGGTGCAGCAGGAGGTATTTTGGGTGTCAGTGGGAAGACAAGAGGTCAATCAAACAGGAAGAGAGGAAGTTCTGTTTCAGCTACAGCTTGCTCTAACCCGGCCAACTCCACTAGAGCACATTAGTAATGAGAGAACACACAACCAGAAGAGAAAGGAAAGGTAGATAATGCGATTGGCTTAAGGCTGTTTTTTCAGCAGATAGCGTAATGATATAACTTTGAACAAACACACTGAAGAGGAACAGAGGCCAAAACTCTGGTCCCACCCTGACCTCCATGTTCCTCTACAAGATAGTGCTGACATGCTGCTACTGTTTGGGCTCTGGTGTCTTGATGGAGAACAAGAGCCCCTGCGACTGTGCTCTGCTGAGACTGGGGCAGAGGGAGGGGAGCTCTGTGTGGGCTCCTCAGACAGACAGGGTAGAGAGTGCAGACCCCCAGGAGGTTTGAAGAAAAATGTCTGACTCACTGCACAAGCACACACAAACACAAAAGACACACCAGAGGAGAAAGCAGAGTGGCAGGGGAAGATAACAATCACAGCAGGAGACAGTAGTCGTGTCGAAGGTATTAATCAATAAAAGGATGCATTAGTGGAGTGCAAACCTGCGCTGAAAAGTCCCCAGTTAACTGTTAATCACTGGTTAATAGGAGTCTATAAAAGGGGTTCTGCCAAGACAAATTAGTCCAAACTGACATTTGTTTAGCAGGAATGTGTCTTTTTCAGTCAGAATTACTGTACAACCAAGCCAGCGCTTAAGGGACTACACAAATCAATACCAGAGACCTGGCTTACAAAGATAAGTACTGCATGCATCAAAATATAATCTGAGCATCTGGATGCAAAACCATATTTTGCACTGTGGACCAAAAATAAGCTGTGGGACGAAATTTGCATTGACTCTACTTTCAAGTGTACTTTCCTGGTTTCAGTGCAAGCAACATCATGGAGAGTCATGGAAATTACACAACAAAATCTGCCTGTCCTTAAAATAATTTCCGTTTTCTGGCCCAAGGTCACTGAGCTCGATCTGCAAAGTGGACAAAATCTTTCAGACCTTTCAATCAAGAACTGGGCTTGAGGCATTAAAGGGCGCAGTCAACAAAAAGTAGTATCTTTCTTTGTGTTGAGTTTGATGCACATAAAGGCACAATAAATAAAATTTAGAAAATTGATTTAAGTTGATTGGCACACAAGTAAAATGTTAGTACCATATCAATAACTTCTTGTACCTTAGATATAGCGTGGCAGTCCAAGAAAAAGGAGGTCACATTCAAATCCAGATTTCACAGTAACGTTGCTGGTTTAGTTCTTAGTCACCAAAGTAAAATGGCCCGTGTCACCTTTGTTGTCCTTCCATTACAGTTAGAATTTTGCAAACTGTCCCTTTGAGGGTGCCTCAGGAAAGCAGTGAAATGTCTCTCCATTGCACTGCACCATCAGTTACTGAACAGCGCACCAAAGCTGCCAGAGAGGTAGGAACTGATTAGGAGCAGGCTACAGTTTTACAGCTCACAGCTTTAGTTTTCTCATGGGAGGAAAATTTCATGGGACAGTGGACTGAGTCTTTGACCGATGAGGCATTCTGTGGCATTCTGTGCATACAGTTAATTCGCCAGCCTGACTCAAACAGCAGATCAGCACGTTGCATTTGCATTAAACACTCATTTTTAATGAAGGTATATGGATTTGTGATTGTTGCATGAGGAGCAATCACATTTTGTGTATGTGCCTATCGGCCTGTGTAAGCTGATAAATGTGCATTGCAGTGATCTTTCTTCACTAGATAATGTGAGACAGAGGGAAAGATGGAGAGAAAATAGAGCCCCTCATCAGTTAAAACTGTTGTCATTGCATAGATATTACAAATATTAGTGTTCTTGCTGTTGTGTTTCGTCAGTAATCTTGATGTTTTAAACATCATACACTAGTGTCATACTTTACTGATACAGCAAATCATAATTTGATTACATTACACTAATGCTTTCCCATTTCAAAAGCCAGTTTGTCTGTAGTTTTAACTTATTTTGCCTTATTTTACAAGACATGTCCATAGATTAACTGGAGCAAATTACCAATATCGAGACAAGTGTTTAGATTTGGGGAGTATTCAAAATTAACAACCCATGATTCTATGTGATGATTTAAAAGTGAAATCATTGCACCTTTATGCACCGCAGCCAGGGTACAATGTGGGCGGTCCAACACTCACTCTCAGTCTCCCACAGAGACTCGCTGGAGGGTGAAGAATGTAAAAATATTACTTATTTGCATCCACATTGGCAAGTGCTATTAATAAATGCAGTGGTATTCTTATCTAAACTCTGTACTGGTCCCACTTTTACATACAGGAAAGCCTACCTGCTTGTGTCCATTCACTAATGTGCTCGTGTGCATACACAACAAGCATACTTATAACATATTAATTCTTCCAGAGACAGCTCTCTGCCTCTTTTTATAAAGGTCATAAGAATTTGTTCCTAAATTGCATGGAGGGCTTTCAGTCTTAATATGAAATTAACATGACAGAGGGAGAGGTGACAGGAAATTAGAGGATGGAAGAGAGTTAAGAAAAAAGCACTAGTAATTAAAAGAGAAGTTGTTAGACATGTTTATTCTCATTAGACACAGTTAATCAATCTTCCTCCACCTGATAGATATTACCCTCATAAACATCTCAGGAACAATCTGAATGCTCAGCAGCACTATGGGAAAGCCATTTGTCTTTCTTTTTAAGACCCATCCATCTCCATCTTCACCAGCCTGCTGCACATCAGCCATAACTACATAGTTAAAGCCAAGAATGTGAATTTGTAGAAGCGGCATTCCCATTAAAGTCCTCTCGCTTGGATGAAAATAGCTGGCACAGAAATGTTTAATGCTTTTTTGCTTCATGAATGAAATAGAGTTACTGCTTCATGCAGCACCATTAACGCCATGAGACACACCTGGGCCCTGTGTGTTTTCATGAACAGTGCATGAGGCCTGCCACATTTTAGTATTCTGTCAGTTCTCTTGAGAGTGGTTTCTGTTGCAATTTACTCCTACTCCTGTCTGCTGACAACTGACACACCAACCATGTCATACTCATGTATTTGAACACACTTTCATGTCTTCATGGGGGTGAACTGTAACAACTTTGGTGATCCCATAACATTTAATCAGTTATTGTGATCAGGGCAGATGCTTTAATTTGTCATGTGCTATTGTTAATGAATACAAACTACAGTAATTATCCTCCCATTTGCTTTCAACTGTACTTTGTGTTCACTGCTAATTAGCAAAGTTTAGCATGCTAACCAGGCAAAACGAAAATGGTCAACATGGTGAATATTATATCTGTTTCCCATCAGTATGTCACCATTTTCAATGTGAGCATGTTAGCATGGCTTTAGTGTTAAGTTCAGAGTTCATCTCACAGAGACGTTAGCATGGCACTATACCCTTAGTCTTGTCAATAGACAGATGATGTTTTGGCTTCTGTAAAAACTCTTAAATTACTCATGTACACTGTCAGTTAAGAGTAGTTTTCACCACACTAAAGGGTGTAATGTAGAATGTACTATTAAATTAAGTAGAAATGGAAAAAAAAATTAAAAATTAAAAATGTCCAAGGGTGTGCCAGAATTTTTAATGACACTGTAAAAACACAAAACATCAGTGGAGCCTTAAATAAATCATAATACAGGGCCTTGTTATATTAATACTGAGTGTTTTAAAGATTATAAAAAAGGAAAACAGCATGTGCCAACCTGCTTAACAGTATGCAGTGCCAGATATAAAGCACATCACAGCTATCAGCTCCAGCTTTGCACTCCTCCCAGGTACTTTCACTCAAGTGATACTTTTAACAGAACTTGCTGGGAAAAGGAACCTATTTAAAACGAACAGCTTCAATTACTAATGATGGATTATGGTTTCTTATGTATGAGGTTGGCTGTCAGTGGGATATAGGAAAGTTTCAAATAGACTGCTGTGCTTTGGGCTGTGGAGAAATGAGGCTTTGAATCTTAAAATGACTCTGAGCTGATCAGTCTGCGGAGGTAAGAAATACTAGCAGGTCCCAGTTGTTTCAATACACTCAATAGACAGTTCAATTGATTTGAGTCCCAGGCCTCTTAACATAAAGAGAAATAGAAAAATAGGACATTGGGAAAGTCGGATATACACACTCTGTGGAGTGGAGTAAATGGAAATGAGCAAGCAAGCAAGACTGATGCTGTCAGAACAAAGTGGGCTGTGGATGAGGTTGTCATGCTTGACAACATGCTGCTCCTTTCAAAAAAATAAATGTTTTGTCAAAGTACAAAGTAGCATTGTAGTTTTTGGCCTTTTTTTGGCACTAAAGGTAACAGAATCTGAACTGTAGAACCATTCATGGGTTCAATAGTGTACAGTGTCCCTTTTTATATTTCTCATCCACTTCAAAAGAATTATATCTGCAATCGGAGTAAGATCAGCCAAACCACAACTGGGTGCAGTAAAGAGCTAGAAGCCAAGACGACTATGTTCAGTGATGCAGGTAGAGATAATTATATAAGTAACATGGGTGCAGTTAGTTCTAAATGGGTAGATTAGAGTGGGGGCGGCCCTGCAGGTGACACTGTGCTGTCATTATCCAGACAGTGGTCACATACCGTCTTATAGAAAGTGGTGACGCCTGTTTTTTTACTTCAATGCAATGTCTTTTTAAGGGTATTGTAGAATTGGGGAAGATAGAAAGAAACCTAGTTTGTTGAAAATGTCAATTCTCAATTATCTCATACAACTTGTCCCCCTCACGTTTTGATTACTGTAATTTAAACAACCATTATTGATTGTTTCAGAACAACATTTTTCTACAGGGGGTGGACACAGTGTCATAGACACCCCTCTAATCTAATGTTATGCAATCTAATACAACAGTCCTGAAACAAACACATGAAATTGTTGTTGACACCACCAAAGAGATGTTTGTGAAGTTGTCATGGATTACATTACCGTGCTTGACATAAGATGTGTATGGTGCTTTCTCAACTGTCTTCTTGTGTCTGGTCTGCAGCTTTCTCAGTTCCTTGGAGCAAAAAGATGATAGTTTTTGTCTTTGGTTTCCTACTACTACTAAGTGTTGAATCATCCAGAATTTATCCAGAAGTAGGGAAACATGGTGGGGGTTGACATTATACACTCGCCACCACACTCTGCCTCACTGTTATCACATCACAACACTATCTCTGGAGAATACTGGATGCACTTCCATCACTGCTGCTGTCTCACCATTGACGAAGCCTGGCAGTCGGTGCACTCCGGCGGGTCTGCAGTCCCAGTGGTACTGCACTCATGGCTGATGGCAAACTGATGTGGATCGATGACTGTGACCAATACACAGTATGTCACAAATGCTGCACAGTCTATTTTGTTGTCTCAGAGTTGAGGACATTTTGTAGAGGAGTGAGGATGTCTGCTCTTGTGTTTGCCACACTGGTGGGAAGACAAAACACAAGCTAACATTATTCAGTTACTTAACTACTTCTAAAACACAAAGGAGCTCTATAAAAACCCCAAATATACTGACAGTCCCTTCGATCTTGAATCAAATTTCTCAAGGTCAGTAATACTCATAGTTGTGTTTTAAGTGCTCCCTCGTTTATTTCTTTTGTTTGCTACAGAATAGTGGTTTAATAGAAATTTCTTGGTAATCTGTGATTAATCACTATGAGAACTCTGTTTTCATTAAACCCAAATGAAAAGATTTACCACATATTTATTCAGTCATGAAGTGGTGATGAAGCCAGGCCAAAATTCTAATCTGGAGCTCTGTTCCCCAGTAGGAGAGGCTCTTCAGCTCCGATCAACATGCTAATAAACCAATCAGGTTCTCATTTGGTGCTAATCAGCCAATCAAACTATTTGTTTCTGTCTCCTATTTCATGCTGGGACCATGCCTTGCAGAAAGATGACTGATAGGCCAGAGGGGTTTTGTGTGTGTGTGTGTGTGCGTGTTCAGAGAGTTGATGTTTAGATATAACTAATAATTCAAGATGTGTGGGAAGTAGGAAATGAGAGAGAGGGATAGTAAGAGTGTATACAGCCACACAGTGCCATTTAGGTTTTGATACACATTTATCGCAACATTACATTTTCTTTGACCAGATTAGCCAGGTCAGGTCATCTGTATTGTTTCTGAGAATATACATTCACAACTACACATTAATTACACATAGTGTGTTTTAAGCATAAATGAAGCAGCTAATGCAAGTCACCTAATGTGAACATGACTTAAGTGCTTTACCTGAACTAACTGCCTCTATGATGTGCTCCAGTGACTGCAATGACATCATACACACACTATTCTCCATATATAGTACTCTGCATTTTAAATATGACTATATTACAGCATTACAACAAGCCCAGTCTTCATTTACATTTACTCATTTCAACCAAAGCCATTTACAGGCAACTTAATCAATCATGAAATACCTGTTTTTTTTGTTATTTGGATGATGAGACAATGGGCCTCTGTAGACAGACACAAGGCCGTTTGTAGTCTTTCTTTATCTTTTTGTATCTTTTTGAGTCTCTCTGTCTTCATTTGATTGATTTTCCAACCAGAAATGTTACCACTAATGTCAGACAAAGTCTCTGGTCCAGGAATCCCTGGCTTTGTTCCCTGTAAGTCAGGTCATTTATCCACTACAGGTGGCCAATCAGATTCCAGGAGGGGCCCATTCCACCTCTGGCCCGCCCCTGTACCTGTGTGCTTCCTTCACACAGGCTAATTTCTTTAACTGAGTCTATCGTTAATAGTTTTCCCATCAGACACCCCCTCCTCCTTCTCCCACAGTCATTAGTGGTCCATTAAAGTCCCCCAGCACTAGGAAACGGTCTGTAGGTTATATCTCCTGATGCTCCCTCAGCAACTACCAATCACTCCCTGTTAGAGGCTCAAAGTGCTTCTCTCTGAAACTGTCCCAAATATCTTGCTCTGTGAGAGCACCAGCCATTGATTCATATCTTGGCGCAGCCACTTCCACTAGCTGTCCCAAGGTTATGATGCTGGACCCAGCAATGACATCCAGCTGCAGCCCCTTAGGCAGTGGTTTTCACTAGCAGCCTGTGGAGAGGTGCTTGATCGAAACAGTCTGAGTGTACATCAAAGTAGATCCCAGCACTGTGAATGTCAGTATCTTATGAACAATGCTGCAGTGAGTATTCAATCTGATTTGGTCCTACAGCCACACATGTTCAAAAGGTGAATGTGTATGGCTTCAGGAAGAGAGAGATCACCCCACTAAACTGCGTTTAGCCTCTCGATGACCTTCTTCCAACTTTAACATCCCTCTATAGAGCTCCTGAATCTTTATGAACAGACATGGACTGAAGCCAAAAGTCTTTAAAGTTGCCCATAAATGGTGGTGTTAAACCCATTCAAAACTCTTCCCTGTAATGAAACAAAACAACCATGAAGGCCAACCAATCTAGACACCCAGCAAATTACAAAAGAAGGATACAATCACTCAGTAGGTCTCTTAGGCAGCTTACTTTGGAAAGGATTCTGTAATTGGAGCACAATAAGGCCACAGAAATTAAGTTCTTAATAAAGAAGAAGGAAATAGAGCTTAGCAATGTTTTGATTAAATCGTTAATCAAACTCACATCACTGATGTCTATTAGACAGGTAATGAAACATTATATATTTAACTGCAAGTCAAAGAGGAAGGCCTCATGAAATTGTAGGCTTGTTGTAATGACTATGAAGTACCCCACCACACATGCACCATAAAAAAGCACCTCCTTTTGGCATCATTATTGTCATACATCCTCTAAAAGAGACTTAGTATTTAATAATTATCACCTTTAACAGAAACTACTTGGCTGTGGCAAAACATCTTTCACCCCTTGAGATAAATCCCCCCTCAGGCTGGACTGATAAGTTGGAACACTGGGGTTGAGAGGACCCATCATTAGTATCCTTCTCTTCACAAATGTCTTCACTTTATCAGTCCAGTCCAAATAAAGCACAATTGTCCCATCTATTCCAGGGGCCGAATTATCAGGATTGCAACCCTTAACTTCCCCCTTCAGTCAAGCCACACTCATTTACAGAGCAAGTCCCAGCAGGCACTAAGTCACACACTCCCATCATGCTGCCAAAATAGAAAGTATGCAAGAGAGAGGGAGAGACAGAAATGAGAAGAAGGAGGGAGGGCAGTGAGAGCGAGTGTTGTGTTTGCATGCAACTGAGCTGAACGCCTCTCGCCATCCATCTCTGTCCCACCATTTCCGGGCCACTGACGGAAGACGTCCTGATGGCAAGGATGCATTCTGCTCCATTACGTAAAAACCCTTTGATCTATAGGATGCACTGAGTGACTGGACAGATAAGTAAACGACTGCATGGAGCAAAAATCTCTGAATAAAATGGAACAAAGCTGAAAAGAACGGTACAGAGAAGGCAGACATTAGAGCTATCAGTACAGATATACAACAATAGAGATAGTTCATGTGTAAGTGTGCTACAGCTGTGTAAACAGCCGCCAGTTTCATCAGTGCACCTGTGATGCCTGTTGCTATGGACACCAGTCAATTGATAGAAGTTATGTCATTACTGCTAATGGTACCTACAGTATCTAAACAGTAACAGTAAATGTAAGCAGCATCAGCTTAAATTAGCCATGTCCCAAGGCTAGTGGCTACACATGTTTTTCAAATTCATGTACATCCCTGTGGTTTGATTACATAGCCCTCTATGTGACTTCTTATCAATAGTACTTGATAAGTACTTTTTTAAAAGTACTTTTAAATTACCCATAATCTATGCAGAAAAGAGGCACAAAAAGAGTCTAAGCTCTCAATTACATCATATGATCTTCATCAGCATATGGAGTTTACCAGAACTTTGAACCTCAACTTTAATGCCACCAAGGAAATCCTTAGAGTCAGATGTAGATTCAAATGTCTACCCAAATCCATGTCAACTGGCAAGTTTGTCTGCTAATAAAGATCATGTGATGTGCCTGAAAGCTCCACAGCTACTAAAAGGACTTGTTGTCTCTGGTCAACTGCTAATTCTGGGGTCAGTAATGAACGTTTAACCTCATTGTTTTACTTTGGTTAACAACAAACCCTAAATCTGCTTGAGATTAGGTTTGACTCTGTTTTAACAGTAAAACCTGGACAACACATGACCACCTCTCCACCCCTTTGTATCCTTGTTTACACACTGGAACCAGCTAAGAAAACAAATCCTAATAAGATGCCTGGTCAAAACTGATGTGCAAGAGAAGTGCAAGAGAACTATCATTTATGGGGTTTACGGCTCAAATCCCAACCAACCCAGTGTAACCTTAATTATATCAAACATGTGCAATGTTTATGAAACAAAACCTGCATGGTCTGAAGGAAGTGGTGTCTGTGGGGATCATGGATTCAAAACAGATACTGCTAATAGCCACTGGGTAGTGAATTTAGAGTGAGGTGTGTGTGTGGCTACCTGCCTCAGCTGTTGTTTTGATTAGTGTCACGTTGGATAGCACCAGTTCCTGTGAGACCAAAAGTCCTGCATCAGTGAATCTGTATCTTTTCTTTAAGCTGAGTGCACACACTTAGGCCCTTTTAGGTTCTTAGCTGCTTTTCTCAGATGGGAAAAAACAAACAAATTAACAAACAAGAAAATCCCCATTTTGGAGCCAAGGCAGTGAAGATCAGGTCTATGCAGGTCAGACGTTCCACCTGAGCTGGTATTTTTGCAACTTCATACATCCTGACATTTTCAGCCTTGAATTAGAACAAATACTGTTGCTGACAAGAACAAAGTTCAAGCTAACTGGGGGGAGTTTATTTCTTGTGTGTGGTTATTGTGCTGGCTGAAAACTGTAATTTGTATCAGTTATACTGATAAATGAAGAAATTAATTGCAATATTTACATCAAAGAAGTTTCTGAGATGTGTTTATATGCACTAATGCTATTGAAAGTAAATCTGCCAATCAACATTAGTTATTACCTACTTCACTGTCCAAAAGCTATTGACCATTTATTCCCTCTGATAAGCTCAGGCTATAACTTGCACAATGAGACTATAGATTAGATAGGCTTGTATTCACACTAACCCCTTTTTCATATATAGTTTCAATGTAGTTCATAGATCACATACAGTGCATAACTGAAGAAGATATGAGCATCGAGAATGTACCGTCAGAAAGAATTTGGAAATGTAAACACAGTGTAAATGCCAAGTCTGATTCATAAATGATCATAAATGTCTGTCCACATAGAAAACCAGGATTTGAAGAGTTTCTCAAATCTTTCCTACATCTTGTATCTTGACTGATCTGATCAATCCTGAGGAAATCCACAGAGACCTGTAGAACAGAGTTCTGATCGGGTGAGAAAGATGAAGTTAAATTTAAGATTAAGATCACAGAAACAGCTCCTTTTTATACTCCCTACAACTGAATATTATAGATTTAAGATGTTAAGAATGGTCTGACATAGATGCTGCTCTTGGTCAGAGCAATATTTCAGTATTTTCTCCTCATGATTGTAGTTTTTAGTAAAGTATGTAAGTAAGTTAAGTAAAAGTGGATCTTTTCAATGTGCTTATCTGTGCACACTGAAATGGAATATGGAACAGCAATGCTTTCAACTGTTCTAAATGAGATTGCCCTAACCTAATTTCAGGTGAAGGCAAATAAGCTTTTAAATGGGTAATAGGTGGAAAAGAATCATAGCATAGCAGATCATAGCAGAATCATAGCAGATTGGCTAAGAGGGATTAAATGTGTCAATTATCTTGTTTTCCAATTTATTTGTTTTGGCTTCACTTCACATCAATTTGACATTGACACTCTGATGCAGACTTCTGTCATCCTCTTCTTGCATGACTACCTCACTGCACACCTTTTCAGGCACAGCAGTTTTTGTCTTTCTTTTCCACCCATTTACATTTTGGATATATTTTTGCCATACCCATTCCTCCCACCAAACACACACACACGCACATGTACAGAACAACTAAATGCGATTTAACAATCAGTCCTTATACAAATTGATTTGAAATGATTCCTTGTAAATTATTCTTACTTTAAGACCAAGTTTGCAATATTTGAATCACTCAGCAGGTAGATGAGTGGGTGCTGTCAGCCAGTCAAGGTTGTGTCTGTTCTGTCTGTCAGGACTTAGTGTTGCATTTATGTTGCTCAAGGCACACAATACAAAGTACAGTCTATGGCACAGATCAAGGGAGGAAAGACTCTTAAGTCTTGAACCATTTTTTCTGATAATGTTAAAATGTGGAATAAAAGCATTGTGAAAATATCTTTGGAATCATATTGGTGGATGGAAAAATGTGGTGGGTCAGTCCTTCAAATATCAAATAATACATTTCAATAATAAAACTCATTTAATAGCTGAATCTTTGATTGACAGCTATGTACCAGAAGCAAGCTGTAATTCTTGAACATTTACAATTATGAATTGAATTGAAATGAATTGAAATAATAACTTTTTCAATAATCTGTTTAATCTGAAACTTGGCATGTAACTGCATCTTAATGCATGCCAGTTAACATTTTTACCTCCATGTCTAGAACTGCTGGACATAAAATGGTTTCCTGGATCATCTCTAATTAATGGACCATGTTATTTTTCTGTTGTTTTTTTTTTTTTTTTTTTGCTCAATAACATTTTTAATTCTTAAATACATTCACTCATATCTGGAAACTCTTCCCAGATATTCAATCCAGTTGACTCAAATTCAGTATCAGCATTTTTGGACTTCTGGACACATTTGTTGTTGATCCAATTACAAGTAATTCGAATATATATATATTTTTTTATCTACAATCACAATATCTTTGTGAACAAAATCATTTTGAAAGCTACATAAAATTGAACATTTTTTACAATTACAACCCAGTTACAATAACAACAAAACTAAAGAGGTGTATAATTTCATGGTTTTGCATTTTTAAGGATACTGGCCATTATGAAATAAAATGAAGTAAAATATCAAGCATGGTTAAGAAAGAAAAAATATTTACATCAGCAACATGTTTACATGAGGTGTAGTATTGCACATATGTCAAACAATGGTGAGAAAAATGTTGCATATGTTACAAGAAGATATTACATGTTACTGTCCATTGGTGGAGTGCCTTGTAGCTTGTTGGGAACAATGTTGGTTAAAAAGTCTGACAGCAGCAGAAAGGAAAGACCTGTGGTATTGCTGCTTTGAGTCTCATGCAGGGGGTGGGAGACATTCTCCCTTAACAATGAAACCTTGGCCGTCATCCTTCTCTCTACCACCACCCCCACTGTACCCAACGGGCACTCCAAGACAGAGGCTGCCCTCTTGACCAGTTTATTTAGTCTCTTCCCATCTGCTGTTTAGATACTGCTGCCCCTGCAGACCACTTCATAGCAAATGGCTGACGCCACCACAGAGTCTTAAAAGGTCTTAAGGAGTGTCCCCTTGCTCCCCAAAAAGCTGTCAGAGTTTGCTGAGTCTCCTCAGCAGATAAAGTCTGCTCTGACCTTTCTTGTATAATATATTATTATTGTCCATCCACTCCTGTTTACTGTTAAAGTGTACACCCAGGTATTTGTATGATTTTACAATCTCAGTGCACATACCCTGACTGTTAACTGGTGTGGGTTGGTGGTGTTTGCTCCTGTGGGTGGGTGGTGTTTACTATGTACTGTTTATGCAGGCTGATGTGTGACATGTCCTGTTGGTTTGGTGATCTTATAATTTCAGCTGTAATATTCTGAATTCCAGTGCTGAAAGACTGTCGGTTAGGTTAGGCCATATCTTCATAATGACCCATAGGTCAAGAGTGAGAATTTAACATGACGCATTCCCCGGTCAAGGGAAATGCGATGCCACGAACAAATATCTTTCTTTTTTTCTTTCTTTCTTTCTAGCTTTTGACCTTTAAAGTATGGACTGCACTTACACCCGGCTGAGATCCAATTAAAATGCAAGCGTGACAACCTCCATAGGTGGTATCACTGATCTTATTCTGATCCCAATGTGCTCTGCAGGCATTTACACCTTGCAGTGACATGTGGTTTTTTTGTTCCAGCACCTGCATGTATTTGGACTGTGTGGTCCAACTTTTTCAGATATCATATTCAGTTAGTCAGTCATCTTTTCATGGCTACTATGATACATAAATTGAATGGTGATGGTAGATGATTTGACACGTCAAGGCAAGAACACAAGGCAAGAAAGCAAGAGAAACTTGAGAAGGGTTTTGTGCATCCACCATCCACTCTCTACTGTATATGCATCTCTGCGCATATGTGTGTGTGTTAGAGAGAGAGAGAGAGATGACATTGTCCAGCCCACAGAGTCCATTAAAGGGATTATGAAGATGTGTGTAGCCTCGCTGACAGTCTTTCAGCACTGGAGTTCAGAATATTATGGCTGCCATTATCAGATCACCAAGCCAACGGGACACGTCACACATTAGCCCACACAAACAGTACATAGTAAACAGCATTTGATACCATGTCTCACAACACACCACTGCCCATTAGGAAGAACATGGGCAACTGCTAATGGACTGTCACTCATTATCAAAGTACTAAGCCAAATGTCGAGAAAATATTACACATACAGAATCTGCCAAACACTAACAAAACATCACACATTAGAAAGTATAGGCCAAATACAAATGTCATATTATTCATGAAGAATAGTGCCAGGAACTAACAAAACATCAAACTGAATGAACAAGGACTGATATGAGCAGTGAGCAGTGATTAGAAAGAAAAGGACAAACTTAGCATTATGCGTACAAAACAGCGCCATACACTAATGTAACCTCACACAACTGAATATAGCTAATGGGAATACATGGGGTCACAATAAGCTGAATACTATAACAGACCACATGAAAATGCCCCAGGGAGAATTCAATTGGAATAGTTGGACTATGGCTAATACATGATATGTGAAAACACACGAAAAGTCTAGAGCTTAACTTTAAAACTCACATAAGAAACTGTATATCCAAAATTTCTAGTGTCTATCTCACAATAACAATACTTACAGTAAACTGTATTAGAGCAGGCTAACATGGAAACAGCATAACAAAGCCTTAGGGAAACAAACACGTCAGAGCACATTACAAAGCCCAGATATAAATGCTTTTTTGGGTAGGCATGCTCCTCTTCATCGCACATTATAACAGGACATTGCACACAAACAGCAGAACAGCCTAATGCTGTGGATGTCACACATTATGCTAAGCTACAGCTGAAATAAAATGCATCATCGTATCAGAGACAATTTTCCCGCCCTGGCAGCTATAGCTGCAGCATGTTGGCTCATATCTCAGAGAACAGAACATTGGACAGCGAAAGAAGCCAAGTTGAAACATCAGACGCTAATGTCAGGATATCAGAGCAACTAGACAGCATCCTTGTCAAGTGTGTTTGGGTAACAAGACGGAGCAGAACCTCTTAATGAGAATGTGTCACAGTGTGATCCTATATAAAACACTGAACATCATTAAGACAAATTGGATGAAAAGTGACATGAAAGAGGTAAATGGCTTGTATGAAAGGAGCCTTTTAAGAGACGGAGTTACATAAATTCTAAATGAATGTACTTCAGAGCTCAGCCACACTGAAGAGACTTCCCTTTGTCCATATTCTGCTGCTATGGCCTTCAGCTGAAGCAATAGAAACAGAAGACACAGAAGGTGGAGGGAGAAAGGAGAGTTGAGAAGGGAAGGGAGAAGTGTGAACAGGTTGTTGAGAGAGAGGAGAGAATGATGGATGGAGGAGGAGATGAGCGCATGGAAAGACAACAAGAGGAGAGAGCTGATTAAACGGGGAGAGGGAAAATGCAGGGTGGGATTGGAGTGGTTTAATTGGTTTCCAAGTTATTGTTTGTCTGCTTAACATTTTAATCCATGATGTAATTATTTGATTACACCTAGTGGAAATGTTATCAGACCACTGTTGGTTACTATTGTTCTCCACACAATGCCAAATTGAGTTAGAATGAACTTGACTTTCAGTTTTAATCAGTTTCTGTAAGAGCAGATGAGGGGAAAATAGTCTGAGTGGGAAAAGAGGAGGCAAACAGAAACAGGGACGGGGTGTTTGCATGTAGACTATGTAAATTTATATGATTTCATGCTGCATGCCTTTGTTCCATTTCCAGCACTAACCGCCCCTCTCTTCCCCTGAAGTCAAGCTGTTTGTAATTTGTGCTTAACATGATTCACATTCTGTCTAAATGAATTAATCTTGAACACATTGTTAAACAAGTTGTACCCAGTAGGATTTCAACCCTGACAACAGAACTGAAGGCATGTTCTGTTCTGAACAAATTCGGCGATGTAGCCCGAGATAGAATCCGTTAAAAATACTCCTTGACATATTAGCATATTTTAATAACTTGAGTTAAATCATTAATTCCCATGAAAAATATAATTTGCACACGCTGATAATTCCACTGATCTACAATTTGAAACAATGTCTAATTCTATGAATTATTGATATGCTGCAGTTGAGTTGTTCTTGTGTTGGTTTTTCAAGGCTTCAAACAGGTAGAATCTTATTTCACTTCTAATGAACAAGCTCATACTCATTCCTAAAATGTGACTTGTTTTCAAATACTCCTGCCACTTATAACAGAATGGCAGTCAGCCTAGTTTAGTTCTTGTGCATCAGAATTCAGTCTGATTCTGTTGCTTTAGTGTTTGAAGGCCTTGATACTGTTGTATTGAGAAAAAAATACAAGTCAAACAGAATTTTAATGAAATGATCTATTATGTTGGACCACCTTTGATTCTCACTAACTTATAAAAGAAGACTGAGTGGTGATTGTGGAATTTTACACCCCATACTTGCCTGTTTTTGTTGACAGCCACACACACAGGGTGTCAAGGCCGCTGTAAAATCCATTTCACGTGTAATCAAACAGCTGTTGTCCATCTTTTAAATACACAAGATAAAAGCTGGTTGTCATGGTTGGTCCTGCTTGCTGTAATTCATTGCCTAAAAATATTGGCAGCTTTGTGCTGGCATTAGTTACGGTGATTTAAGTGTTTTGTTGTTTTTTTTGTGTGTGCTTGCTGCTGATTTTGAAATCTTTCTTTATTTTTCTGCATTGAACAACGTGTGCTTAGCCAGCATCAAAACTGTGGATGCTTTAGATTATCGTCAATATATGTATCACTGCATCGATTTAACTGCTAATTAGAAGCTGCTAGTACTGACTTACCCTGCTCTGTCTGCGCTCTCATCATTAATGAGGTAATTGCCTTTAAAGTCTGTTCACCTTCTAAATTGCCTTTTATTTTAAAAAACTTTTGAGAAAAAGTGTCCAAGCAACTTTCTACTGTGACAAGTAATGGCAGTTTGGAAAAAAGTTTCAGTCTAGCTGACTGAGGCTGCCCTGAAGTCACTAACAACCTTTCACTGCTGATGCAGATGTCTGCTCAGTTCTTGTGGTACTGCAGCCTTTGACAATTCAGTTCTTTCAGAAAGACTGAGTGCTGCATTAAGTGGTTTTCCTTTCCTCTCTGTCAAATGGCTCATTATCTTCATTAGCAACTACTGTTGTGTTTCATGGCAAGTATGGTGTCCCTCAAGGACCAGGCTTTGGGCTAGTTTTATTCTCCTCAATATAATTCCCCTCTTACGCTGATGTGTCTGACCTCAGTGTGCTGAGTTCTCTCCAGACTGGCTGGTTTAATTAAAAGAGGGGGAAAATATATATTTAATCTAATAAAACTGAAATTCTTGTCATATTCATCATAAGATAAATTCAGCCATCTACTGGTTTCATTACACCACGTTTGTTGAAACTTCTCATGTTTCATTGTAATGCAACAAAGCTCATTTAATCATTTTTTCCTCCTCTCAGAAATAGAACAAAAAAACATTTGATATGTTTTTATGTCTTAATGTCTCATGCAACAGTCTTTTGACTTCCTTTGAATCAAACTACAGTAGCTGAAGAATGTATAATTTTAACCAAAGAACCAGGAGGCATTGCTTCTACTTTAACCTATTGACACTGGCTCTGATTGTTTTTACATAATTTCTACATGGTTTTGACTGCCTTTGAGGCCCCATTGGTCTGGGTCATTGCTATATTTTACTTTCTTGCACCCTATGAGCTTTTGCTTATAGATTAAGGTCCTTTGGCAGCTGCATTTTTTTTTCTCTCCCAGAGTCCAGACTTAAATGTGAGCTTTTGCCATCAGGGTCTGAGAGGCTCTGGACTGACCTGCCCTAGGAAATAAGTTCAAGTAAGTCAATGCCAACTTTTGAATCTTTTTTTTTTCTTTCCGATAGAGTATTTGAGCTGTCTTTATTTTTACATTCTAAATTTCATGTTACCTTTCACAGCTTGCTATTTTATGACACATTTATTAGAAGCAGTACATAGTTAGCAGTGTGTTGGTTAGATACCTCCTTCTCTCTAAATGGAGGGTTATTACAGTGTGTGTGTGTGTGTGTGTGTGTGTGTGTGTAGAAACCAGCTGAGACTGCTGACCTTAGCTCAGAAACACCAAGTTTATATTTTCTGAAGCAACCTCTATGTAACCTCCAACTCGCCCTGCAACCACCTACACACACACAAACACACACACAATGGTATTTTTTTTATTCTTATTTTGATTCCACAGTAACCCACACAAATACATACACACTCGTCAGCCATTCTGCCCACAGCCCACTGTCCTTTAATTGCTAATCAGTTCCACTAGATTACGAGGAACACTATTGCGGAAATACACTATTTGTACATCAGCGTACCATGTTTTTCTATTTGGCATGTATCTTTCTCTGCACTCTGAGTGTGTTTGTTTGTGTGCATGTGCACGCATGTGTTTTTGTGTGAAAGAGACAGACAGGTCTAGTGCTGCAGGCGATCTCAGTCCTGAAACATTTATATCTCATTACCCTGAGAGAGAGAGAGAGAGAGAGAGAGAGAGAGAGAGAGAGAAGGCTGGAGATACACAGGGAGAGCGAGAGGGTAGAGAGAGACAGAAAAAGAAACAGAGGGGGGAGGAGATGGACAGATCAAAAGGACGGAGAAAGAGAGGTGTTGAGACAAAAGAGAAAAACAAAGAGAGAGAAAGAGAAAACAGGGTAATATATATTTTGGTGTGAGCTGATGAAGAAATTATGAGATATTTGATGACACCTCACCTCTCGTTCATACAGAAGTTGAAAGTTGTTATTGTGAATGAAATTGAATATAAACAGAACAGAACAGAAACACAGTGAATATTGTGACCTCAAAAACAGGTGTATTGTTGACATATACAATGGCCACATTTAATCTATTTTATGTTCTGTATGTGTCAGTTCCAGGTCTTTAATACTGTGCGTAGTGGATCTCTTGTCTCAATGGAGCATCTAAATGAAATGAGTCATAATTAATGACATTAATTGGTTAAAAAGGGCTGAATGATGCAACTTTAACAAGAAGAATGATCTTTTCTGTTTTCTCTTTTATTCTTATTTATATTTCTTTCCTGAAATGTAGCTTTCTGAGATACAGGATGAGTTTCGCTAACTTGTTGCCTGTTGATTTTTTCTTTCTCAAATACTTTGTAAATGTTAAATGGTGTTTTCTGTTTTGTTCATTTATTTTGTGAAGAATCGTTTTGCGCTTTCTAGTCATAGCTGATTATTATGTCATTGAATTGCACGGTCCATAAACAGGCTTTATACTATACTCTGTGAAGTATTTGATACAGGCTACACCTCAAGGTTAGAAAATATGTCTTGTAGACAGTTTATAGATCACTTATGTATTGAAGTTTCATGCCACTTGTCTGGCTTTGTACTCAAAAAACTCCCAGTTCTGCTCCAGCTGTTTTAGTTAATGGAGAATTAGGCAATTATAGTAGATCATCATACAGTAATTCATTTAAACATGGCATTGAGATGAGAAGTGTAAAATTGGGGGCGAGTTATGGGGTTAACTAAGAGCAGAAGAACACACATCATATCCCGATGGATGACAAAATAACAAGATTATCAACAACCAAAATACAGCACACACCAATCAGAGGAATCAAAGTAATTCCTCACAGACACGTTCATCAGTGAGCCAATAACTAATGGTTTCTGTCTCACACACTCACTCTCTCTCTCACACACACATGCACATGGTCAGACAACAAATAGCTACAGAGAAAACATCAGGATGAACAGAAGATCAGACTGTGTAAGTGCAGGACACCTGCAGCTCTTACAAGTCCCAGACTGAGGTTTTGTCTTTTTAAATGCTCCAGAAAGGTGCATGCAAGAGATGAGTTTAGAGCACCACAGGCAAAATGATAGAAATAATCACAGTAGTTTAAACATCATTGTGGTTGTATTTCCCTGTGCTGTATTAGAAATACCTGCATAAAACCTTTCTAGTGGGGGCGCCCTCAGAGAGGGTATTTAATGTGTGTGGGCACATGCTGGAGGAGAGGTGCATTGTGCATTTTCTGTTTTTTTACCGTTAATGAGATACTTCACCCACCCAGTGTCCCTCTTTTTAGCATCATATAGTCATCCCCTGTGCTCTTGAAATGTGGCTGTTAAAACCTGGAAACTGAGCTAAACTGCTTACACTTCTGCTAATTTGTGATGCGCCAGTGCTTGCAAATATAGCTGCTGATGACAAATTAAGCAAATGTGCCCTTAAACCATTGCTCAAGAAGAGGATGCAACAATATAATGAAATTAAAAGAGCACCAATCAAACCAACTTTTTCACAGCAATGACATGCAAAAATATTTTTGCAATATTTTAGAATTTTTTCTTATTTTTGACATTTCAAGTCAGGGTTTTTTGCACAATGTTACAATTAAAACAGGTGGATGGAAACCCACCTATAGAGATGTCCATCAAACACAGGCTGAGGTGCACATACGGTTCTGAGAGGTCTGATCAATCAAAATAAATGAAATCACGTGTGTAGGTTTACCATAGGTGCAGAGCCTATAACTACTGTATAGAGGTGACATGGATGTGGTACTGTGCTGTATTTCTGCGCTGTAAAATATGTACAGGCAGACAGGTTATTCTGTTTCTGCTCAGTCTGTTGTTGTGGAAATGAAGGTTTTGTTGAATGTCTTAGTACCTTAATTGTGTAAATCTGCCCACATGTAAAAGTAAGCCTTAGAAACTTTCATCCGCCTCTGTTTGTCTCTCTGCATTTGACTGCTCCCTTCTACCAGAAAATTTGATAACATTTTCATGAGGTACCATATTCTACTGTATACTACTTCCAGGAGGGACAGTCAACATCTGCATGCATTTGAAAAAAAACAAAAAAACAAAAACAAAAAAAAAAAACAATGACCAATCAAGTCTTTTTTTTTCTTTTTCTGCTCACATAAAGGGTCTTGTGGTGTAAATCACAACACATTTTTGCAATCACTTGCAGTGAAATCGATGCGATGAAATGATTGCAGGCCTTAGGCTAATGCGGACAATCGATTGCCGGGCCACAGACTGGCTTTGATTAAGCTGCAATGTCACTATCTTTGTTGGTTGTTATAAGATTCTAATTTTCATCAAACTGAATATCAGTTCTTGTTCTGTGACTGTCAGGCTAACAGTTCTTTTCTTCGCAGCACGCTCTGCCTTCAGTAAAACTGAATCATGCATTCCTGTAATACTCTTAAGTTTCCTTTAACATTGGGAGCCTGGAGGTCACCTGACCATGTAAGCCCAAACTGTATTAATTGTCAATGGAAAACTTTTAAGTTAGTCTCATGAAACTAAATTTTAACTCATCAGTCTTTTTATTCCTCAGCCTCCTTTGTCACATCAGTAGAGAGAGAGTGTAACTGTGTGCCGATTCAAAGCTTTATATACTCTTCATCTTGTTCAGGTTCCCAGACTGTCCTGGGTCGCCGGAGCAAAGTATTTCAGATTGATTCAGCCACTTAACAGTACAATCACGTTATTTTGCCATAAAAGTAAAACCTGGAAAGCATTGAGGAAAAATACATTTCGTTGAAAAGATCATATAAAACTAGGGGGATCCTGGATTAGAAAGTCTTTTAAATTAGACATTTCCAAAAGCACAATAACACATCACAGTCTAAAAAGAGTTAAAAAATGAAAAGATTGTTAAACAAATGCAAGAATGAGCATAGCAGCACCAGAGTGATAACACAGAGCTCAGAACACACACTGTGGACACCTCCTGTTCTCAGAATCATTTATAGTGGAATCTGTTTGAAATAGTTTACCAGTCTGGTGTGCAGAAAAAGACAGAGCGTTGTGTACTTATTTTGCTGAAGCCGTGTGCCATGGTGGAAGATTTAATTAAGGCACCCACACTGAAGCGTGCATAATTGCACAGTGCTTCGGAGGTGCACAGCACATCCCTCAAATTAGACACTGCACACAGATGCATACTGATGCGGCACAGTGTTGCAATACAGTGCCAAGCCAGAAGTGGCACTACTGAGCTCAGTGCTGTGAGCAAAGTAGAAATTAGCTTGGGTTTCACATACTTGTACTGACATTAATAGGATTCACATGAATCTATCAGCTAGTTTTTGTTACTTTGCACATGCCTGACATTAGTGTGGATTCTCCTGACAGGTCACTGAGGAATTAATCTTCCTATCGGAGTGTTTGAATTTCAATACATTAATCCAGTAAGGAACTTTGTCGGCATTGAATGCCAGAAATGGGTGCTTTACCCAAATAGCCACAGAGGAGCATGATATAATGGGACTGCATCAAGGCCATTTCATTCCCACCCCTCTTCTTCCTCTCTGCCACAGATTCCTTTCCTCCTGACAGTAACCTTCAGGTTGTATTTTATAACTATATTAGGAAGTTGATCTCACCTACTCCTCTCTCTGTCTGGCTCACTGTCCATCTCGCTCTGTCTCCTTCCATCAGTGTTTTATAGCTGATACATCTCTCTCTCTCTCTCTCTCTCTCTCTCTCTCTCTCTCTCTCTCCCCCCCCACTTCCTGTCTTTCTCCGTCTCTTTGGTATTTTATAGCTGTTATAACAGCCACCTGACCTTTCTTCTTGGTGATTACTTTATAATGAGACCACAACTCCCTCCATCTCCCGCTCCTTCCTGCCCACCGCCTTTCCCGTCCCCTCTCATCGCCACACGTGTCATTTCTCTTTTCAAGATTACTTTTATAACTTCTGTCATAAGAGAGACCACAGCTGAGAGTGGCATAAAGTAGAGGGTTGAGAAAAAAGAGTCACAACACTGAATCCATGACAATAGACAATGGCTTTCAATGTATAGCATGTACAGATGAGTGTTCACATACTGTAGATAAGTCTGTCATATTAAATTAACATGCGGCTGATTTTCACTTCAGTTGCGCGTGCATGCATGCACAAAATGAGCTGTTCAGCCATCCTGTTTGATAATTGGTTTGACGATGATAAATACTTAGTTCTCTCTGCTACCATGGCAACCACCCCATTAATGTAATTACTCAGATTAACACAGCCCTTGATGGTGAGATGGTGAAGCCTTGTGTCTTTCTTGGTCAGGAAGTGATATCCTTTCCTAATCCTGTCACATAAGAGGATTAGGTTCTGCTCTAATGTATGTATGTATGTAAAGTGGAATCATACGACCATGGCTGCTAAACTGAGCAACAAACAGATCCAAGATTAAGATAAAATATGAAAAACAGTAGGCCTCAGAAATGACTGGTAAATTCAGTTGATAGGTGCCTCGATGCTGAGGCTCCCACTTCAAAAAGATTGACTTACACAAAGGTGGTTTTGCCAGAATAAGTACTTTAGCTCCTTACACCATTCCAAATATTGGACAGGCCTGTTGGCATACCTGGGCAGTGCAGCACGGTGTGCGCATGCTGTTGCTCGGAAGAACCACGCATGATGATTACGTGCATCAGCAAGTAGCAAACTTCAGTCTCAAAAAAACTTCAAGAAACAGCATGTGGAAATCTTCAGGCAGGCACACACACACACACACACACATAAACACAAACACAATCAGCAGACTTGTGATGTGTCAAAATCATTGAGAGACAGAGTTTTGCTTGTTTTGACTCCCACTCACACATACCCATGGTGACAAACACCACCCAAGGAGAAGAAATCAGAAGAGGGCAATCAAGCAGAGAGGATATGTCTCCGCAGGAGGGACAGACAGAAAGAGGAGGAAAGAGACGAGAGAGGGAAAAGAAGAGACAAAGACAAACAGAATTAGAGAGTGGAGAAATAGATTAAGACATACCGAGGCAGAGAGAGAAACAGGATCAGACAGAAATATATCTGTGTAAAGAAAACCTGCCTGAAGTCCTGATGATATTTGTGAGATTATTGATCATGGTCTGCCTTTCAAAAGAACCCAAATATACCATTCCCTTTTCCCTACTACATTTTGATTAGAACACTATGTACCCCCACCCCATTTTCAATCCAGATCCATTTGGGGAATGTTTTCGAACAGGCTTTAAGTCCTCTCAGGATTTCAATGAAACAATTTTTCTTACTGCCACATTCTGTATATTCATGCATTGTTTTTTTGTTTGTTTGTTTTATTGTTACTCTAAAAAGTCAGACTTGGAGAAATGAAGGCAGATTTTTTTAGAAGGACTGTGACACTTTTGTCTTTGGATTTTCTCTTTGCTTTGTTCTGTCTCTGCTTTTCTTTTCAACACACAAACACACATAACTACTGCACTACATCAATAGCTGCCCCTCCAGTGAACGTCAGCACTCACTTGTTATTATGGTGGAAACCAAGTCTAAAATATGTGTTGTTAATGCTTTAGAACTGTGGAAATTATTTGCAGCGTTATTATGAATTGATTTGAAGTTCAGGGAAAAGGTTTCTGGTAGAGGCAAGAAATCCCCTTGGGGCAGCTAATGTTGAAGGCTGAATGCTCCTACTGATTTGGTTGTGCCTGCCTTAACTCTAGAATAGTGGACTTTACTGAAACATCACTTAAATGCGTTTCCATTTGGAGCCTCTGACTTGATTAGGTGGAGCTGTGTTGGCATCGGATGATGACGACAATGCATGTCCATTGGGTTGGGCAGCAGATTAATGACTACAACTGCAGAGCTTCACTTCACCTTCACCACCCCCTCCCTGAACCCCAGGCCTTTGCTGTAAAACTTCTGCAGCGGAATGTTTTAATCAATGGAGCTGACAACATAAAGAAAAAGGGCTTCTTCAACTTTTTTGATCTATGGATCTAAATGGGAAATTTAGCCCATTGCCTTGGGATACATTATTAAATTATGTTTCATGTACAAAGTAAGACAGAAACAGACCATCATGGTGAATTGGATTTTGTCTGTTTAGTGAAGAGCAAAATCTCTGCACTGATCAAGCCATGAACTCTCCAAGTTAGATATTCAGTCTTTCATTACACGTTGGGCTACGCTTTAACAACCTGCACCACCCAGTGGCAAACATTTCCTTTCATAATGTGTGAATTTCCCACCAAAATAATGGATAAAACACAATAACAAATAATTTGAAACCCTGGTACGATGTTAGATTACTTTTGAAAACCCAAAACCTTGCCATTTTATTAATATTTGCTGACACCACTCATAAAACAACTCCATTACAAGCACAGATAATGAGCATATATTTATCCAGTAAATACATTACAGCCACTAATTATCTTAATTAACAGGCACTCTCAATATAATGACAAGAGTGCACCAGAGGAGGGAGGAGAGGGAACAGAGAGGTGAAAAGTTGAAAAACGAATTGAGAGGGAGAGATAGAGAGAAGAGAGAAGTGGTATACACAGCGATTGAGATAACATGATGAAGGGAACTGAGGGACACGCTGGAACAGTAAAGAAAGTTTACAGAAGAAATTAAATGCATACACGTAATTAATGGAAAGCGAGAATGTGTGCACTGTGTTGTGAAATATCAGTTGGTAGGGGAGTATTCAGCTGTCATTGGGTGGGAAGTGTAATGATTTCCTCTTTGACGGCTTTGCAGTAGCGTTATTATGTTGTCTTTGTTATATCTTTCACAAACAAAGGGCTCGGGAAATTTGATTTTAATGATACAATGCTTAGTTTAACAGAATGCCATGCATGTCTCCACTGATGCCTGGAGTTTCCCTTAAGAAGAGATAGAAAAACACAGAGAAAATGAGAGGGAGTCAGGTGAAGAAATCAAAAAAGGAGCAGCACTGCAAAGGAACAGATATAATAAAGCACAAAGCATCTTCCCTATCCCTATCCCTTTCAGGAAGCCTTCTTTTTTTTTTTAGGTTTTTTTTTTTTTTACCGTTCAGTTCAAACATAAAGACTTCTTAACGGCTGGCTTTGAGTGCTTGCACACATTCAGTTTCTTAAATGTCTGTGAAATTCATTGCACTTTAAAAATTTAAATGCCCCCGGGTACAACATCGCTAGCACTTAAACGGTTAAGAGATAGACAGGATTTTAAGTCTGCTTATGTTGAATCACAACATTTAAGGCTGATGTGGAAAATGTATGAGAAACGGGTAACACGACTTAGAACCAGGACATCTGTGCAGTGCTAAGTGACCTGAAATATGTGTTCTGTGATGAAAAAGGAAGATGAGGAGTTGGAGGTAGCAGGATGGGTGTGGTGGGGCTGAAACGGAGACTGTGTTAAATGTGTGAGTGAACTGACAAGATGGAAGGGACAGAAAAGAAGAGACGGGAGCAGAGAGGGAGAGAACGATGCTAGAGGAAGGATGGCAGCAGAGTGTGAGAGAGTGATGTTCTGTTTGAAAGGAGAACATGAAAAAGAAAGATGTCAAGATGTGCTCTGGGAGTAATGATCAGCTCATACTGAATTCTGCCTTTGTGTGGCATTACACAGTCACGACTGCCACTGTACACAGCACAGTAATCACACAAATACACACACACACGCACACACACATGCAGGAGAGACCTGTCTGCCCACTGGAGACCTTGAGGACCACAACAACCCAGGAGAGAATGTCTCGTAGATGTCTCCTAGCAACAGAGAGGTAATTGTACAAGATAATATAAATGAGGATGGGTCACTGCAACACAAGGACACAGGAGAAGAGCAAAAATAATAATAATAAAAAAAACTAAATAAAAGATTCCTCTGTGCAATAAATCACTGATTTAGTCAGATAGGTACTCAGTCAGTCAGGCACTGGCATGTAAACCAGCAGCAAGTCAATTTTATTAATCATTCACTTCCAGTCATGAAGTCAAACATTTAGTTTTACAGTTAGTCATGCAACCAACAGGTAGTTTTAGCTGTGATGTTAATGACTGGACTTTACAGTCATCAGTAGAATAGTTACAGTCAATTAATGAATCAGGTTGCCAGCCAGATAATTAGCAAGCCAGTCAATGAGTCAGGGTGACTGAGACACACTGATGTGATGCTAACTTTCATTACAAATAACATCATTCAGGCACTAATTAAATTACATTCCCATTGTCATCGAAATTACATTCATATTAAAACATAAATTCTTTGTCTGGCTGACAGCATATTATGAGAGCAGAAGAATAATGCAATTAACTATAGATATGTAGCTAACTGTTGATATTGAAGGCAGAGGATCATTTGGAGCCTCATTAAACAAATATTTTATTTGAGGAGTGGAATACTAAAATGCAGAAATTCAGTTCATTTTCCCTGTCAGAGCTGCTACAGTGCAGATTATTAATAGCTCATTTCAGTATATAGGCTCAAATATAATAAGTGCATAGAGTCAGACTATTGTAATTCACTGCTAGGAAAGCAGCTGTGTCCTGTAGTTTTATGATTTGTTTTTCCAAATGATGATTTATAGCCATGAAATACATTGTATTAAGAGCAAGAATAAGAAAAGCATTAATTCTCTTTAAGGGTTTCCCCTTATGAAATACAGATTGCAGATTTGTTTGAAGTTTTTTTCCTTGTATAGTAAATAGTAGAAAGTGTAGTGTGTGACACAAGGGGTATGACACCTCAGTAAGTACCAGGAACAGGAATAACAATGTTACAGTAAATTAGCAAAAGACCACCACCTCTTAATCCAGACCTTCAGGCCAATTATCCCGGTAGTTTTGTCTCCAGTTCTAACAGGTGGTCCTTGAGCGCTGAGCTGTGATACATTTAGAGGACTTATTGGGAGGGCCAGGGAGACATGAACTAAAGGGATGGTCCAAAGATGATAATCAGAAAAAATGAGAATGAGGCTTAAAAGTTGTCTGTAACATAGCTTATTTTTTTAACCGTCACTTACAGTGCAATATGTTGATTTGACGCTGGATTGATAGTTCACAACTTTGTTTATTGCTTATCATTTACCCAAACCATGAACTTGATTGTCTGTGCACATCTGAATAATGAAAATCAAACTAGAGGCAAGAGTTTTTATCAATAGGCTTGAGACATCAAGAATATTTTTATTTGATGTCATTTGTTACAGCCAAAAATAAGCCATAGGTTTTAATATAGCATAGTGTATGATACTGTCACACAGTGTAGAATAAGATAAATTTTCCAACTTAAGCAGGGAAAATAAAAGGGGTGCACTGGATGTTAATGGTTTAATTGCAAGAACACTGGAAGCCAGTTTTAGCAAATTGCTTAATTACATTTATTGAATCAAATTCTTTGCAATTACAAAGATTTCTAAAAACTTAAATTGTGGCCAGGGAAGATGAACATGTTAAGTACTGTGTCAAAGCCAAGTAAACACTTCTCTCTATGCATCATGCAATTGCTTTGCAAAGTTTTTCTGCATCCCAAATTGTGAAGATTTATTCTCCTGACAGTTTTCTGCCATTTAAATAATCCATTCATCCTAATTGGCCCCTTAAAATCTTGTGCTTGTGTGCTCCTTTCGCGATTGAATTTAAAAAAAAATGTAATTCTTTGATGCATTGTCCGGAGACATAGCAAAACAACTAAACAATTTATTCATAATCCCTGGGCGTGTGCGTCAGACAGCAGCACACACAACAGGTGCTTTGCATTGCAGGAGACATACTAAAAGCTAATTTATTCATTATTAAATATGAATCATAATTAGGTGGTAAGCTGCAGTGTGAACATTTCCAGAGACAAGGATTTATAAACCTTTACCCTCCTGGAGTAGAGAGGTCCATGTCCTGTGATAGACACAGTGCTCGGGGCAGAGGGGGCAGGGCAGGGTCCAGGGTTAATGGGGAACTGAGGGAAAGGGTAAAAATGGCCCAAATCTGTTTCAAGGCGTACTGTTGTATTTTAGGCTAAAGTGGTGCCATTTAGGTCAGCCTGGCTTTAGCTGAAAGATAAAAACAGGCATCATGTGAGGAGAAAAAAATGTTTTGATTTCCATTTGAAAAGGGCACTTTTGCACCCAAGACAGAAAGGTCAGGAATGACACACTGTTGGCTGTGATGCCTGTGAAGCTGGATTAAAATTGCAGCATGGTGTCTCTTTATGTAGCTACTACACGCACTAGTATAAAACAGACAAAATGAAAATTTACTTGTAATCGCTCTGGAGTTAATAATTGGCAGACTCAAAGCTCTTGAGGCTGTGTGTAATATTTAAGGCTTATGTTAGTGGTGTTATTAAGGGAAAACTCATCTGTTTGTGTCTAAAAGAGCTTGTCCCTGTCCTTCAGCTGTGTGAGCCCCTCCTGTAGATGTGCAGGCACACCAGATCACATTCTCTCTCCTGCAGCTACACAGATGGTTCTAAATGGGTGTAAACAATGTTAGTTCCTTTTTATTCTGTGTTTGGTAATTTACCACTAACTCACCTGTGTGCAGCAGGCCTCAAGGGTCAACATTACTAAGCACAGAATAACAAGAACAGGACCTAACGATGTTGGCCACAACTTAGAAAATTGTGTTACACGAGGACCACGGGTCAGTCTATTGAATTAGTTGTATATTATCACTGCGTGAGGCTCCTGTTACCACTAGATCCCAGAATCACGACCTTCTTTACTCCGCCCTCTGCAGCCATGCTTTCGCTCCTTATATGCAGTAGTGTTTTTCAGCCAGTGTGGGTGAAGCCTAACTTGCAGCCACTTTTTGCCCCTGCTTTACCTGTGCAGGTACCTCATGCTGCCGCGATCAACAGCCATGCCTGAGTACTAGGTGGATGATTTCTAATTTGTCATTTGGACAAAGTAATTGTGTTTCCAGCAGCAACAGCTGCAATGCCATGGTAACTGTTATATGTGGACATGTATCACTCAGTGAAATACTGTTAAAGGTACCTAATGTTGGTTTTTCATCCAGCACTTGCTGTATCATAAATAAGAGGAGTAATCTTATGATTGAGCCCGTAAAGCTTCAAGTCCTAAGTTATTACAATTCCCTGAGAATGTTTCCAAACATGAACTAATATGTCTTACGATCAGAGTAATTGCCTCCATGATAATTTACAATTGAACTGTGTAAAGTAAATGATGAAGTAATTATCATCTGTTTGGACATTTGCATAATTAATGGATGTGCTTATGCTGAGGTGGGAGAGGTGCAGCTGAGGTGCAGCTGACCACGTTCATCCCTTTATGGCCACAATATACCCATCTTCTAGTAGCTGTAACCAGTATGATAATGTGCTATGTCACGAAGCAAAATTCAGTGTACTTAAATGGCCTAACCAGTTTCCAGATCTGAATCCAGCGGAACACCCCTGTGATGTGGTAGATTGGCAGCTGTGATGTGCAGCTGATAAATCTGTAGAAATGATGTGATGCAATCATGTCAGGACATGAATCATGGACCAGAATCTCAAAGGAGCTTTTCTAACATCTTGTGGAATCCATGCCATAAAGAATTGAGGCTGATTTGAGAACAAAGGGACACCCTCCCTAGTATCAGTGTGTTTCTAACAAAGGGCTCAGTGAGTGTAGTCACAGAGCTGCCAGTGGACAGTGAAGGCAAAAGATCGGGGTGCAGGATACTGTCAGTGCACAACAAGAGGTAATTAATGATAAAATAAAAATAAATAAAAATGCACTGACAGTGCAGATTGCAGAGGCAGAAACATCCTCCATGATTTTAGCGAATTACGTTCACTTGTTTGTCTTGTTTGGTTCTTTCTGCTGAGAACCAACCCCGTGGCACAGGCGCACACTCACACCTCTCCAAAATCCTGCTTACTTTATACACACGCAGTGTAGATGCACCCATTAATTATTTAAATCTTGACAAGATTGCAGGACTTAAAGTTAACTGACCTTGTGCATTTTTCTAATTGCTAACCAGCAAACCTCCAAACTATATTTTGTATTTGTTTGTTTAAAAACATAAGGGCTGTTTGATTTTTATATTTTCCATTGGAAAAATTAGGACAGATATTTTGCAAATAAACTTGTTTCTGTTCAATATACTTGAAGATATAAATGAATGTTTTTGAATGTGCAGAAAGGAGGAAAAGAACTGCTAAATTAATTTCTGTACCAATATACATCAACTGCCTGTCAATAACAACATTAACAACATGTCATGTAAACAACATGTTTGGGATGATATGCATTAATATTTCGGGTGTTTGTATTTTTTCAATTTTAGGGACCTCAACTTCTCTCTTTCTCTCTCTCTCTCTCCCTCTCCCTCCCACACTCTCTCTGTTTCACCTCTTGCTGGGGATAAAGAGGAGTCATTATTGAAGCGCAACCCAACTCCACCTGCTGATTCAGTATTCCTCCCACTAATAACATATTCAGCCTCTCCCCCACGTTCTGCCCAGCTGCACATGGTTGCACCTGGTTTGCAGCAGCACCTGTGGTCAACAAAATTGCAAAAAGATTTGCTGGTCACACCCATTTCTGTTTGAGCCTGAAGATTTTGCTTGTGGTTGTGCCTGGGCCCTATTTCAGGAAAATTGAGACTAAGGTGTTTGTTCGAATGCAAACAACTTATGTTTACAATTTACTGACAAGGAGGTCTTGTAAATGTGTAACTAATGACAGACCTCTCTCAGAAGCAAAGATGGCAATAGTATTATGTTTGTCTAGCGCTGGAAAACTTCTCAGGGAGGAAATCGAGTTGGACCTAGGGTGTGAAAAGTGTCATGTGGTTTGCATCCTGTTTGCTGCTGACAGTCAGCACTGGTTTCTTTTTGCCACATCTGCGATCTTTCCCCAACCTTTCCGTGTGTTACAAGGACGGAATGCAAGGATGGAGTAATCAAAGCCACATATATTTGCCAGTGGATCCTGTTCAGCCAGCTGTTCATCCATGGACAAGGCAAATTCAAATACATGATAAACATCACTAACTTTCATTGGCAGAGCCGTCACGGTGTGAGTTTTATAGCACTAGATCTGTGCATCCAGAGCTTAAAGCCTCAGGTCTGTCATGTTGCCTTGTGTGTGGTTGGGTCTTCATTCTGTTTTGCACTGAAGCTCTTGCTGCTGCTTGGATGCAGTGTAAAGCATCCTCAAGAGCAGAGCATCATCTGCCATGTAAAAATGCACAACCTTTATTAAGATGAATTGTCCAATATGCTTTGACATGTCTCTGACAGAAATGCGCACCATTCAGACACCACCTCCTGTCCTTCCAGCTCTTTATCAGAAGTATTTCAGGAGATAGAAGATATTTCAGAGCACCTCTCTCTTTTTAGCTGTACCAAAGCAATATGTGTTGATACCTTGTCACAAACTTTTTTTTTTTTTTTTTGGTTTTTGTCAAGTTGGAGCACTGACCCTCCTTCATAAAAAGTAAAATCCAGCAGTAATTTCACTCTTTCCTTCTAATGAGAAACTGTGAAATGAATGTAATATTTCATATGAACATTTTTTTCAACATCAGCGTTTATTCACAACTTATTATTCTGCTCAGACCAGGCCTTGACCAATAAAGTAATGTAATTTAATTTTCCCACGAATTAATAATAGATTAAATTCAATATGCCTTTGAAATATGGAGATTTTAATAGAAAGTTACAGGTCATCACGATGTACTGGAGTTGGTTTAGAGCAGTGTTATTATCCTCAAGGTGGCCTGGCAGCAGAGTAGTTATAGGGATCATTCAAGTGTAAAACAAGGGACATTATTCCCTTGTTTTATGATTGAATAAAATCTCCTTAAATTCTAATACCTGTGTCGGCACGAGGCCAGGTTACATACATATGACTTATAATGTCTCCCATGTCTCTTGTCCACTGAGTGTAATAATCCTGCAGCAATGAGATAGTGTTTTTACATTCAGGATGTACAAGCTCTGTTTCCCTTGTAACTTCATCTTGATTTTGTTTTTGGTCCACAAGACTCAGTCTGATGCAATAATTTCACAACATTAACTAATGGCTGCACTCTTTCAACTTGTTCGCTTATGTTTTGCTTACTCAGAAAAGCTCATTTCAGGTTTGGACATTAAATTAAACTGAACCCACTGAAAGTTGCTGATGGATTACTTTTTTTCATTTCATCTGAGAATTTCTTCATTTAGGGAAAAAAATGCTGTAAATAAATAAAAAAATACAGAGAAACCTTTGCAAATACAAAAAAATAGAGAGAGATCAAGAGAGGACCAAAAACTCGTGAATAATCCTGAACTTGTGATTTCCTAAAGTCAAACATTTGTCAGTCAGTGGTGGAGCTAGACGGTTTACATAGGGGTGGCCAGAAGGCCCTCACTTTGGGTGTCACAGAAATTAGTATCTTTCAGTCTTTTCTGTGTGGTAAGGCCCTTAATCTCTGCTGTTTGGAGCTTGGTTTATTTGTTCCTGTGCCTACTTTCTTTTAGCAGCTTTTACAGACACCTCCAGAGGAAATTCTTGTCCCAGCTTGAAAATGAGTGATTTGTGTCACAGTTTGAGTAGAGCACCTGGAGCCCCTATGGCTCACAGTCTGGTCCAGTTAAACATTCACACAAAGGAAAGTTTGTGGTCAAAAGAATAAGAACATATTCAGTAACCCCACCAATGCATCTGTTCATACTATATATAAGATGCACAACCAAATGCCATCAGCACATGTTGGTCTCACAGCTTTCCCTAGAGGTGTCAGCCCAAGTCAGCTTCATCACATCCCAGCACCCTCACAATGTAAACAAAAGTTCAACACAATCAGCTTCTAACACATTTGTCCAAACAGCCCTTTCCCCCACATATCTTGTTTGCCTCGTATCATTTAATACAGCCTCAGCCAAGCCACTTAGTGCCCCAGGGAAAAATAACACCTCGTGCCACAAGGCAGTCAGTGTCCAGCCAGCATGCTTTCCTCCAACCAAGCCTGGCACTTCCTTGTGAAGTCAAAAGGAGTGAAACCTGCTGCCATAATACCCGAAGTATCGAGGCATACAGCAGAGCTCTACACATGGCCATAATGCTCTCAGCTGTCATGCCTCACACTGAACAGCTTATAGACTGTAGTAAAAACTCCTGTCACTATAGTAAAAAAGTCCCGACCATGGTCAGACTGGACATCGGACGTAGTGGAACAAATCCCGGTGGGCCGCTGCATCAATGGGCCGGTGGACCGTCTAAAAATCAATAAAGTTTTTACCAGGCCCTGCCAGTGTCTTTACCGGCCTGTTCTGTGTGCCTGTCATTTGGGATGTGCATGAGAGCGTGTTGTGTCCAAGCTCTGGGACTGGGCTCAGCGGCCAATCAGAACCAAGTTTCATCCCTCACTGACCTGACACAAGCGTCCCCAAGGTACAGCATTTTGAATATATGACATCATTGGATGTTCTGGCTACACACCTAGTGTTTGCTATTTGCTAATTAGGTAACATGAAGGTCTAGCAATGTTCATTAGTGTCTGTCAGTGTAGCATGTTGTTAAGGTGGTGAAAGTGTTGTCATCATTTGCTTGTGTTTTTTCAACTCATACCCAAACCAAACAATGACAGAAACCTTTTCTGTCAGAAAAATAAAAGCTCACCTCAGCATCTTGCTGGCACAAAATTTTGAGTGAAAAACACTACCACAGTGCAAATATACACAAACACAAAGTAAGAAACTTGCTTCTCTACACGTCTTGGTTCCCTTTGATTCTGTTTTATTTCTGTTTTGTAATATTTTTTCTTTTAAGCAGAGTTTGCTAGTTAGCAGTTTCTGGCCTGAGCACCTGAGACAGATGAGACAATGTATTTAGTGCCCAAACAGGTGAACTTAGCTGTGTCCTAATACACAAGAATATACCCAGACTCAGACAGAACAGAAAAGGGATCATAGAGGAACATGGAATTTCAGACTATTTTGAACAAGAGTCTGTTTGTCTGTTAGAAGGCACACACTCACAGAACTGAAATAGCCTCCAGGTAACTACTTTTTCTGTTGACTAAACATTAGTAAATACAGTACATGGACGTTTACAAGCACAGATGCTACATCAACTTATCAAGTACCATCTGCGTGTGGGTGTGGTTTGTGTGTTTGTGAGTGTGTGAAAGAGAGAGGACACAGAAAGGAAAAGGGGTCAGAAAAGAGTGTGAGGGAGACAATGCATGTGTGCATGAGTGTGTAAGTGTGCATGTTTTTGCTCACAGCACAATAGCAGTGCAGAGTTATGTAACAATTCAACTTGAACAAAGCAAAACTAAAAAGGATGGACACGCATGTACACATGCACATACACATAAACATGCACACACACGATGTCCTCGCACTCACAAAGGAAAAGAAAAGAGAGACACTTTATGGTACATGACACTGACAACAACACCAAGAAGGTAAAACATTTTAGCAAACATCTAGTGCTATAATCTAAGATGCACAAGATAATGAACTCGACTGAGGCAAATTTGCTGTGTTGTCCTACGAAAAGTCAATTTTGTTTATGACTGTTTTGCACCAGAAAAAAGATTAGTTTTCAGCGTCACCTCAGATTTTATGTTAATGAAGAAAGTTCCTCTCTTTCCTGCTGCAAGATAACAGTGCTCACTACAGTTCACAGTAAACAAGGCAGCTTAGAAAATGCCTCCTGTGGTTCTGCTGACTCTTTTGATCGTGTCTTGATGCCCATACAAGGTGACACATACTACATGACGATCTCTCCAGTGTGATTGTAAGCCTTTGTTGCATTCATGCATCATGCAAACTGGATTTTATTTTTTGCCAGTTTTTTCCCCATCTAAATTAGACATGAAGAGATTTCACCAGTATTACATTGAGAGAAGTTTGGGCGCAGACTCAAAGTCCACAGCTGAGGTTGAAGCAGATCTGGGCTGAACACTCTGCAGGAGAGAGTGAGAGCCTGTCCCAGTGGGGAGGCTTGATTCATCTGGTGGAACGTGCAGGGGATTGGAAGGTGGTGAGCGCCTGAGAGTTGAGCAACACACGAAGATGAGGAAAAGGGCCAGTTTATGAATAGCGCCAGAAACCCAGGCAGTGATTGGATGAATGAGAAGTTGAAGAAGAGAGAAGCTGTTGGACGAGAACAAACAGCATGAGTTAAACATTTTTGCTTTTAATTAGAGTACTGAAAATCCATCCCAAGCTCAACTCGGACGCAGTCTAGTCAGGCCCCAGTCTGACAGCTAGCAAAATGTTTTAGCCGGAAGTGCGCCAAAATCCTAAGCCAATATTTTGATATAATTTTCTCTCTCTTGCAAAGTAGCTCACCACATATTAGTTTGCCAAACATCTCACCCACATAGAAAAAATATTTATACCACAAAGATATTGAAAATTCTTAAAACAATCATAGCAATCATATCATATTGTGGTTGTGGTATATACATGACTGTCATCTGAGCTGCTGTGGTGCCTCAAGGATGTCATTGATTGTGCAGGTGGCCACACAAACTGAATTTCTGTTTTGCTCATGTAAATGTTTCTTACAATGAGCAAATCACTCACACCAACACATTAACCACAATAACACATTAACTGAATGTGTTATTATCTCTCAAGGCAATTGTAGGTGCTACATACTGTGTATAATGTGCATATTTATATATGGTGAAAAAAGGGTGAGAGGGACTGTTGTTGTGTGCCATTTGATTCATTTATATAGAACCCTGTGTAATAATCTGCTCTGGAGGACGTGGTGTGGTGATGCACCTTAAACCATCCACCTGCCGTTTTGACACTCTGCCTACCAGCTTTCAAAACTATATTTTTAGTTGCTTAGCAATGACTTTGCTGCAAATGTAGACAACTTACAGTAGAACTATCAGGGTTTTTTTTTTCAAAGATAGTGAAAACTGCAGGTAATTAAAAGATTAATTCATTGTATTACAATTAGGATCCTCTCGATCTCTACGATCTTTTCGATTAACACTGTACTCACTCAAGTCAGTTTCTGAGATGTGGAAAGAAGAGAAGTCAGAAGGGATTAGAAACACCAGCAGTAAAATAATCTGTCCGTAACTGACTACACTGCTACGTTTTCCCTAAGGCCTTCAGGATGGTGAACTCTATTCTCTGAGCTCTGCATATCTATTAATCCTGTTCATTGCACTGTATATTTGTATATTTGCATTCAAGTGTGTACAAACTATTATTGTATAGTTTGCTTTAAAAGCTAACATATGTATCCAAGAAGGGTTGAATCAAGGGGAACTGGGCTCGGTTGTATGTATTTGAAGATGTTTCACCTCTCATCTAAGAGGCTTCTTCAGTTCTGACTGTGAGGTCATTATCAAGGACATTGATGTCACTTTGTTCACCAGTGCTCCTGGCTTTTTTAATGACAGTCACTGAAGCATTGAAGTCACATGAGGCCAAGTGTGAATGATTGTTTAATCTTCTGGGAAGGGATTAACAACCATTCACACTTTGCCTCATATGACTCCAGCCGCTGTTAGGAAGCTGAATCTTAAATTACTACAAAAATACAGACCCAAGTTTTAGTAAGCTCAACTCATGCTTCTCCATCAGCACCAATGTACCCAAATTTCAGTCAATTTAAATCTAAATTTCAAATACTTTTTTCTGTCTTTGATACATTTTCTCCACTGCCCTTTTAAAAATTTACCAAAATTTATGCTCTTAGATATTCCACTAAAAACATGCACTTGTTATTTTTCTTGTCTAATTTGCATTATTATTTTCTCCATTGCTCTTCTGTCTTTTGTCTCAATAAACTTTTGAGATATAATGCCTTCTGGAAAATAGTAACAATTTGAAACTTAGAACTAACAACTTCCATCTAAACTTGCCTTGGCTTCTGTCCTTACCGTAGTCATTGAGCTCCATTCGATATTGTAATGTTTCTAGAATGGGTAGATGGTGCATAAAATTGAGCACCAACCCTACGGCTGCTCAGGAGGTAGTCGCCCACTAATTGGTTTGATCCCTGTCTCCCCCAGTCCGTGGGCCAAAGTATCCTTGGGCAAGATACTGTACTCCAGATTGGCCCTGATGTAGCCTCGGTGTGCTGTGTATGTGTAGAACAAGCTGTATGAATGTGTATGTGAATGGGGGAATGTGACCTGTAATGTAAAGCACTTTGAGTGGTCGATTTGACTTGAAAAGCACTCTATAAGGGAAGTCCGTTTACAAAAAAAAGGGAAGATGACGATGAGTAAGGAGGCAAGAATATAAAGCAAGGGAGATGAGATGAGAGGAGATGGTCCTTTAAATGTCAGAATTTTATAAAATTGATTTTAAACCTCATGCAACATGCTGTCTCATTCATATACAGCCGTCTTTCTTTCTCTGTCCTCTCTTCTTCTCCTTCTGTAACATTCCCGTCTGCCTCTGTCCTGCCACACTAGCCTCCATCCTTTCCCCTCGCCCTCAAGTCTCTCCCTGTCCTCTGTCCTTCTCTCTCCACCTTGCTGTCTCCATTTGTTGCTCTCACACTTATTCCACATCTATCTGTCCCTTAACCACATGTCCTTTTATTTCCCTCTCCGTCCCACCCTCCCTCCATCTGTCCTGCCGCTCTGTGGTGATATGAACTGATGTGTCAGCTGAGTTGATCATTCCCTCCAGCTGCTGTCTGCCAACTGCAACTCTCTTTCCCTCATGTGTCGCTGTCTCTCTTTCTCCCTTTTCCCCTGCCTCTCCTTGTCACTCTCATCGCCTCCCTCCTCTCTGCCATCTTTCACTCTATCACATCTATTCCCCTCTCCTTCGCTCTTGCTCCTGCCCTCCCGTCTCTGCTCCCACCCTCTCTTTTATTTCCCTCTGAGACAGACCTGTCAGGGAGATTCAGCCACTTGTCCACAGGCAGTCTGATGTTGTTGTGTCTGCATGTGTATGCATGCCTGTGCTGCACGCTATGTTGAGTACGCATTTATATATGTATAGCATGGGTGTGCACAAGTGACAAAAGACAGGGTGAGAGAAAGTGTCTGTGCCTCCTAGATATAAACCAGGTACGACTATGGCAAGGCCATTCTCTTTGTTTTAGCAGCAGATGTGAAAAGGTATAAGATAAAGACAAGGAAAGACATTAAGTGTGTTTCAATCCAAGTAAAGATGAACAAAGAGAGGAATGTAAACAAATTCTGAGCCCAGGACAGATTGGATGAGGGAAAGAGGGATGGAGACTGAGGAAGAGGCTGGAAAAGAAAGAGTGGATGTAAACAGATTTAGATCTCTATGCACAGATGGGAGAGGGACAGAGTGCAAGGGAAGATGTTAGATGAAAAGAGATGATCTGCAGGGTTAGGGAAGAAAATCAATTGAAATGCCCCTCAGATGTGCTGTATTCCTCAACAGGTGTTTAATATACCTTGACCAACCACTACAACATACTAGAGGGATGGACTGCAGAATGAAACTAGGTATCAATGGCTGAATGTGTACAATGTAATTTAATTTTTTTCTGAAATACATACTTGTTATAAACCAACAAAAATCTAATTTTGGTGTAAATTTCATCATTATCTGTAAGTGTAATCACATTAGTCATGAGACTGGTGTGGTGTGGAAGGTGGTGGCCAGATGTTGGCATCAGCATCAGGAGCTGGAAGCAGCAGGTCCAGCTAATCGGGTTAAGAGGACTGATGAGTGATTAGCTCCAAAGTGGGTTAGAGAGGAGTGAAGGTTTTGGCCCACTTGATGGGTTGAAATAACTGAGGAAGTTTCCAATTAAACTTCAATTTAATAGTAAGGGTACTGAGGATGTTTATGTCATGTGGGATGAAAGGTAACGATGGGACAGATGCCAATTGCCAGTGTTACTTATAACAAAATTGGCTTAATGATTTTTAATCTACTGCTGTGTCGCAGTTTTATGGTAGAGTAGTGTAGTGAGTTATATTGGCATCCTTGTCCTCTGTTAATATTCTACTATTGCCAAATATGCTTTGTGGGAAACATAATTGCAACTTGGAATATATCCAGTGGGAATATTTTCCCCACTGAGCAAAGTGCTACTGTCTTGCCCCATGCATAAATTGTAGAGATGTGGTTGGGGTACATGGTTCAAAGGATGTAGGCTACAAATTGGAGGAATGTGATACCAGATGTCAGCCCTTGCATCATGAGCTCTGCATAATATAGGTCTAGGCAGCAAAACCACTTTGGTTGAGGAAAGATCATGTTTTGCATTACACGTCAACAAAGTAAACCTGTGCATAGCATTTGTATTTTTTTCAATATCGAACCGAGACCATGCACTTTCTCTAACTTTAAAGGAATAGTTCTGCGTTTTGGAAAACTTGCTCACTTACTTTCTTGCTGAGAACTAGAACTAGAGGTCAATAGTACTCTCTTGTCTGTACCTACGTAGCTAGAGCCAGCAGCTGGTTAGCTTAGCACAAACATTAAAAACAGCTAGCCTGGCTTTGTCCAAAAGCAATAAAACTTACCCAGCAGCACCTTGTTATAACATTATGTTATATCACATTTGTTTAATTCATAGAAAAAACAAATTGTTGAAACATTGTGTTTTTACACAGGGTTATCTGACAGAATATTTATTGGCGGGGCACTGTAAGGAAGCTACTAAATCTAACCATATTCAATAAATGCAGGACTAGATCTTATTATCCTTTGTGCAAGCACAAGATTTTGCTGTAGATGGTGGCAGTGGATGGATGAAAAGTGTTCAAGTGGCACTCAAGCTGTGATGCTGCACATCAGCTGCCAACTCTGCATAGCGTAGTTTTTTGCGCTCTCATCCTGGTTATGGTGAAGTTATTGATGTAGACTGTCTTAAGTGATGTAGACCAAAGCCTGAGGTCAGGCCTTAGAATGGTGGAGGTAGTGTGAGTCAATAGCAAATGTCTTCCAGTTTGGGGGAGGATGATAAAATCAATGTTTTACAGATATCTTTTTAATTAGTATTTTGGTTTAGCTGGTGCATTAGTTAACACAGTTTTATTATGTTGACAACAAACAAAATACAGTATAGTACAATTATCTCAATTATGTGTTGCTAAGTCTAATTTTCTGCTGCAAATTAGTAGTATTCTGTATAAATGTTATCTCTAGGAGACAGAGTTGATATTGGAGCCTTTAGAAGACAAAGAGAATCCCACTCATAATTACCAGTTGGGGGTTGATGCAAACAGCAGTTACACATTGAAAACTGCTAAATACTGTGACAAAAATACAGTGTAAGTAAGAGATATGGGAAACAGTTTGAGTCAATAGTAGCGGTGGCATGGCTTATATGAAGTAATTCATGATGGAGTAAAGGTGAAAATTTCATAAATATGCATTAATGAGCTGCATCCAATCCAGTACTGCAACAGTATGAGGTGACAGCCAAGACTGGAGGTTATGAGAAGTTGACATGACACAGTGCTACTAATCAACACTTGGAGCTTGACAATAACACTGCTTTAGTTTAAGGTTTGGGGTCTCTGCTGACAAAATATTTTGCTCCCAGGTGTCCCATGATGGTATATAGTAAGTGGTTATGCCTGCACCTCTGTGTGCCCTAATTAGTGCAAGACTTTACCATGACTTTTTCCTCCTTACTGTCTACACAGTTGCATTCTAATTAAAAGAAAGGCAAGTGGACTGCTTACTGTGCCCTTTAATTGAATTAAACTTTTTATGCATTCACGGTACTGTGTGGCATGTGCAATAAAATGCAGGGTATGCTGAATTCACACACACACACACACACACGGCAGTAGCCTAGTATGCCTCACAACAGAACAGAATATGTTATAGATGCCATGTTTGTCACTAAACATTTGTCACGTTTGCTGGTAACCTGTAGCCTCAATCTATATTCTATTGATCCAAATGCACAGCTGACTGTTTATGGCTTGAGTATGAAAAAAGATATTCAGATACTATTTATATCCCAAAGATCAATGACCTTCTTACATGACAAGATAGTATTTCAATACTGCCTTTATCAAAGTCAACAGTTACAGTTTTGAGAAGGTACATAAAATAAATAAAATCGGAAATATACTTGAAACCTATTTTGCTTTTATAAATTAAAAAGCTGGAGACATAGTGGAGCCCAGAGAAATTAATGTAGCCACATTTTGATCTGTGCCACAACATATTAATTTGGTAATTTCCTCCCCTCAACCCCCCTGTCCTAAAGTAATGACAAACAATATTGGCTGAATGGAAAGTGAAAGTCAAACTGCTGTGAGGTACAACAAACAAAGAAATTACGACTCCACAGCCACAATGCCAGCCTAAATGATGCTGATTGAATGAGTTTCCTATCTTTGTTTTGAGAAGAAATGATAAATGGATAACCATATGAGGCAATAAAGTTGGGCAATCAGCATCAGCAAGGAGTGAGATTTGAAAATGACACAGCCAGTTAAACACAATAACAGAGAAAAAAGGTTACAACTAACCCTTTTCGGAATGTGTACCATTGCTGATCCAATTTAATCTGATATTGATCAAGGCTTTCATCGTTGACCAATATCAACTTTCTGGATACATTTGAATACATCTCTTTGTGATTTAAAGTTACCCATTACATTGTGTATTGTGGTTCAAGCAACTGAATGTCATGAACAACCACTGTGTGTGTGTTGATGCATAAATGCCAATCATCATTGGTCCTATGTGGGCAATGGCCAATCACCAAGCTGTGAAGTGACCAATCATGCAGTCACACTGGTGTTAAATGTCAATCATCATTGGTGAATTGGCTCAGGGACGAGAGAAGCCAGCTGGCAAATTAGTCATATGAATAGCACATCCACGATCCCACGTATGTGAATAGACGTAGAAAATGCTCAATAGCATTAGAGGGCCAACATACACACACACACACACACATGGCCACATACAGTGCACACCTTGATGCACATGCATGGCCTGAACAGTGCTCTTGCACTGTTGGTAATTAGTCTACACTTTGGTGTGACTGACATGAAAATACACTTACAGTGATATGGACAATGTGCTCACACACACTGCTCCAACTGCTTACCCCAGGCATTTCCATAACATATACAGCACATAGAAAACATGATAGTCAACTTAGCTAACACACCACTTTTTACATCGGTAATCCTAATTAGATGAATCAACATTTAACAGAATAAATGTGATAATTTAGGTGTGCACAATGGGAATTGAGCAATACCTTGAAAAATGTCAAAAAAAAAGTTGCCAGGTTGTGGTAATAGGGTGTTCCCTGGTAAGATGTAATGTATTCTGTCATGCCATTACTATGTGGGATGTCTGTATTAGCTTGCTTCAACAATTTGCCGACCAGCTCAGCTGCGCCTGTCAAGCTTTCCGTTCTGACTTATGCAGTATGCAGTGACAATGGTGGCAGATTATTTGAAATTCTTAAAAAATTGTTAGAGATAGACAAAAGCAGGCTTCTCATTTCTAGTCAGTGACTGTCAGTTTTGCCAACTGAAATGACAGTTGCAGGAATATTTTATCAGCTGTAGCCTAGTTAGCCAGCTAATTATGCTAACATTAGCTCCACGAGTTGGTTTAAAACGCCGTCCAGCTGAAAAACAATATGTATGGTCTAAAACCAAACTGTTATTTAGTTCAAGCACAGTCCTTGTTTGTTGTTAGTTCCAATGCATGTTTGTATTTTCAATCAGTATCTTTTCTTATCGGTTGACTGTTTCTTCAGGCAGTGGAAACAGCTGGTAATGAGCACAACATTGTGGGTTGATAAGTTTCTTTGGACATTTCAGTACTTTTAATACAACCTTTCTACAGCTACTTTTCTGGCAGGGGATAAGAGTTTAATACTGACAAAACTGAAGAAGAATTTTGGGTGTAGTATGACTTTAATCCATTTTACTGTCATAAAAATGTCATTCCGATAGAGGATTTTCAGATTAAGATGAATTAGTGTAGATCCTTATAAGTAGTAAGCAATGCATAATGTGTCTGCAAAAAGATTATTTTATTCCTTGTGCATCTCAATCTGCGTGCTTTTAAAAGGCCACGAAACAGTGAAGGTCTACAATTAGGTTAATTCCACTTTTTATAGATTATATTTAATGAGCTTAATCTAAAATTACTACAGGATACCATGTTATCATTGATCTTTCTGAATGTGAACAAAGGCTTTATTTGGTCAAAGCATAGATGGCATTTCTAAAATGAGGGACATCTCATTTTCTGTTTTGTTTTTTTTTCATAATTTATTTGTTCTAAATAGGTCACTTTCAGTGCTGCTGTTTATGCTTTTTGCTCCATTAATCAATGTCTCTCAATGCAGGCAGCTCTGTCCATATTATTTTGCCTTAAAATTATTCTTATTACTAATGACTTTTAGTGTGAACACCTGGGGAAAGAAAGGATACAGAAAGAATGTTTCTGGCAGCCTCGTTATTGTGTGTGGCGCACATTCCCCACATGGGGTCCCCGGCAGTTTCAAGGCAAAGTAAACAAAATGCCGTGCTGTAGGCTACCATGGCCTTGAGTTGAGAGATTGTTGTTTGAGTCTTCAAATTGTCCTTATACTGTAGTTCTCTAGCTCCTGCAATATCCAGGTTATCTCACTGACATGTACTTTACCAGCCTGAATCAGATGAATCAGTGTAAGACATTAGGCAGAGTCTTTCTTAATCTTCATCACTGTCTAAGGAATGTTCTGACTCTAAATTTCTTTGTGTTTCATGTTTACATTATTGTTTTTTAAAGGCCATAATATGAGATTACACATAGAAAAAGAACAGAGAGTAAAAACTAGATATTTAAAGGGATATGATCTTTTCGATAAAGGCCAGTCAGACTGTTGCACATTTTGTGGCAGGGTGACAGCGCAGTCTGAGAGGAGATGTGACCATACATTCTGCGATGTGGCACTAGCAGCAGCCACAGCAGCTGTCTTCCTGTGACAAAAAAGTGTCACTTACTTGGAAAAAGAAAAGTTTATTGTCCATAGCAGAGGCTTCTGATATGGCCTCTTTTATAAAAAATGCCTAAACTGCAACAGCTGACCTCCTCTAACGGTATAAAAAACCGAATGACTTGAATTTTGAGAATACCACACTGGGAAAACGGGTGCTTAAATAAACATTTTGTTTGACTTAATTGGTAAGGTTCAGACTGAAGGCAGTGCTGTGAGTCAAAGTAAAAAGCAGTGCTGTGTAGTCATTTTTAGGTCATGTTTGGTCACATTTAAAGAACAAATATGTAATAACAACCCTTCAACAGCTTCTCCAAGAGATTCAGCTTTCTTTTTTACTTAATTTAGAGGATTAAACTAGTGTATTCTTTACCAGCCTTCGTATTATATATTCATATATTCATGTATATTATATATTCTACAACCTCATGCACACAGATTGCTTTCTTAATGATATGTTGGGAGATCCTTGTCAAGAAATATGGTCATTATATAGGCATGGAAGTAACACATGGTTTTATATTTGGTTCACTGCTTGCCACTGTTACAGCCCCTGGAGGAGTGACACTGCTACATATTAAGATGTCATCCAGCTGAACTAAGTGACAAATGCCTTTTATCTAGCCGTCTTTTTTTACTGTAAATCCTACTCAGTTATGCAAGAGCGGGTAGCTTGCTGCTGATCTGAACTTGTACACCATTAGACACAGTGAAATGTTGCTGAATAAGGCTGACAACTTTCTCTTTCTCCTTATTCCTGACCCCACTGCCTGTCATTTTCTTCCACTGTCTCTTGAGCCACACAGCTCTGCCTGTTATCCCTACGCTCATCTCTTCTACTTTCCAATCCCCTTTCCCTCACAATTGTTTCCCCTCCCTCCATTTCTGATGCTCTTTCTTCTTTCCTCTCTTTCTCACTTCCACTCTTCACTCATCTCCTCAAATCCTCATCACAACTGCCATTTCTCAACATCTCTGTTAGGGACAAAAATAGTTACTAATTGAGCTGGTAGCTTCAGGTCCATCATTGTGTGGTAGTCTTTCACAAAGTAGACAGCCTTTTGAACAGACATATACCCACATAACACAGATTTTTGAACTTTTTGTATATGGGATGTGACTGCATTTGCATCAAGGATCAGTGATGCAACTTTATTCATATCTCAGAACTGCCAGCAGTGGCAAAAGTACAAACAAAGCGCAGTCGACATTTCTCTGACAAGCAGACAAAGTTTGAAAACTCCTCAGTAAATAGGCTGGCAGGGAACCCATGTGCGAACAAAGTGAAATCACCCTCAAGATGTGATTTTGTGAGAATGCAGTTCTCTTTTGAGTCTATTTGAGGACTCACTTTAATAGGATGGTGCTGTCTGATGCTGGGCTTGGATTTTGGGGAGAAAAAAAAGTGAAATGTTGCTTTGATGGAGCTGTCAGCTTGAAGGCTTTCTTCTAATTGGAGCATCCTTTAAAGAGCTGATGATACTGACCAAGCTGTTTAGCTGCATACCCCACCTAGATGAAAAAGGCTGGATGTCAGTAATTACTCTTTGTGTAGAAAAATGACTGATCAATCATAGTCATAGTCATTCTAACATGTGCTGTAGGTAAATGCAAACTATTCATGCAGTTTACAGTTGTATCCAGTGTGCAAAGTAGAGTTACTTCAACTTGAGTGGGGAAAATGCTCTTATGGTTGTCAGAGGCAATTTCATTTTGTGGTAATGTGTTTAAGATTTTTTTTAACAAGTCCACTGCATTACTCCACTCAATAACTGATAAAAGTAAGAGTGAGCATAATGATCAGCAAGTAGTGAGAAACAAACATAGTAGCTTGGAAAATAATGAAAACATATTGATTTTTAAGTCTTTAGTCTGTCTACATTAACTACAGGAGCTGACTGGACTGACTTGGAGATACTAAGTGGTCTGGGTATCTTTAAAACCATGTCTGTAAAAAAAAAAAAATCTGTGTGCTTTTTCAGTTCATTACATTTTAGCAGCATGTTATCATGTCGGCAAAGTAGCAACTGAGACCTGAAAATCTAAGCTGGCTGTGCATGTAGTCAAATTTAACCACATTCTGTACTGTATGCGTAAATTATTTGCATGTGAGCGAACTGTAAGTGTGTCCTTACTTGTCTGACTACAAAGGGCTCGCAGGTGACATTTAGACCTGAAAGATTTATCACAGGAAGTGCTTCCTCTATGGTCTACAGAAAAGGAGGGGGGGTGAGAGGAGGAGGAGAAAAAAGACAGAATGACAGATTGACAGAAGTGATGCAGCAGAAAAAGGTGGAGGAAGAGCAAAGGAGGGAGGAGGTGGTGAGTTAGGCACAGTGGGGATCTAAAAGATGGGGTGAGCTTGGGTGAATATCTCTCACAAAGGCTGCACTGACACAAAAAACAGACACATGGAAACCTCTTGCTCCTTCTCTCTCTATTTATCTCTTTTTCTCTCTGTCTCAGAGCTTTTTAGCCTCATATTTATCTTATGATGTCAAATACAAATTAGATGAGTCTGCAAGAAGAGCAGCAACTTCAAACTACAAAGTAGATGAGGTTGCATTTAAAAACCCATAAGCTTTCACTCACTGTGCCAAGGTGTGAGGGGGAATACACACTTTAAACAATTCAAAGACAATATTTGTTTGTATTTGGACAGCCTTGTCTAAATTTATGAAAATAAACATGATTGGACCACAATGAAACAAACCATATTTTAGATGTATAAACAACAAAAATCCATCTCTTCCCTTTTGTATTTCTGTGTGTGCACAAAGGCCGGCTGGGGACACACATTAAAAGAAAATCCCAAACAAAAAACAGCTTGTATGTCTGTAAACTCTACAGGGGCTCTTGCAGTAAATACTTTTTGTTGATGATCAGTATTTGAGGACTTGGCCTCATCATCAGGTTTAATTAGCAAAAAAAGAAAAAAGAAATTCAATAGAACTAAATAAACTCAACATTGCAGTGGCGTAAATGCAACAAGAGCAGTTCAAAGAACTGCTGAAAATGTTAGATAAAAAGTTAGATAGCTGCTCTTCATTCTATCAATTGTTTTTAAAGCTTTTAAAAAAATAATTATCTGAATCTTTTAATGGTGTCTCCTGGTTATTTTAAAGCAGAGTCTGCTGTGAGAACATTTTTCAGTGTACTTTTTGTCTAAAGACAGTTATGTGGATTGCATGTATGTGTGTGTCTGTCTATATTGGTGTTGTGTCATGCGTGTGTGCTGACATCAGAACACCACTGAATTAACTCTGACCTTGATGTCTCCAAGCTGCGTTTGTGCACACGAACACACATACACACACACACACACACACTGCATTGTATGTGAGCTGTAGTGGGTGTCTGGGGAGTCCCTGTGTAATATGAACAAACTGCTCAACATTGACCAAGAAGAATACAGAGCTGTTTAAGCAGTAATGACCCAAACATGCCAGATTTTCTTACAAAACTGTCATGTTTTATGCAAAAAGCAAACTAATAATACAGTCTAGGGAATCTGAGTATATTTTTAGAATTTCCCCATGACTGAACTAAGGAGTTCACACTATTGGGTTACTTAGCAATTTGGGCAAGGCAAGGCCAAAAAAAAAAAAAAAAAAACTCCCAGTCTCTCAGGCTATAAATTTTAATCCAACTCTAATCTTTAAGAGCCTTCAGAATAGTAAAGAGATATAACCATGGGTTAAGACTGGAATGATCTGGTTCATGACTGTCTTTATCTACACAGCATGACAGTACATTTACAGCAATTTCTGCATTGTTTACAAGACTGTATACATTATTCCGCAATGCTTTCATAAGCAAGGAATGAAGCTGGATATACAGCAGAAATTGCACCAAAACAGTCAACATTATGAATTTGGCATGAAAATGTTGTTGAAAATGTAAATCTGCTGTTTTATTGTGCCTAGAGACTAGAAAGCACTTGATTTGCATTATGTGGATCACTATAACAGCTCATCTGATACAGTACCTATAAAATATGCACTGTTTTATACAGTTACAGTTGTAGTATGACTCTGGCAGAAGATTTCAGACCTTACAATTTGGCAGTCACACTCTGATAGCATTTTGTGTTATGTCAACACTTTTGATCACCGGATGCTCAAGTTTTCTTTTGCCCTACAGCTAGGGTGAAGGGTCACTGACTGAATGTTGAACCCAATCAAGCAACTGAGTGCATTTTGCTATATATAAAGTCCAAACAGTGCTGTCGGGGTTGGCTTCGCAAGCCACAACGCCATCCTGTCACTCTGAAAGTATAAAATAATGTGAAAGTTTCATGTTTGCCTACTGGCACTTCAGTGGATGGCATATCTATAATAGCTGACCTCATGTACTGTAAGCCATGTGATAGCAGCCTCAGGACAATATTAGCTGTGTGCTTGCTTGGCTTTCCATCATGTCTCATTCTCCAGGTTCATTGACCCTGCTCTGACCCTCTCACATGTGCACACGTTTGCAGAAACACATGTGCACATGTGGTCACAGACCCACAAACAACACTGAAAAACTCTTTGAATTGAAAGTCTGTGTGCACACACCCACACACACACAGACAGCTGCTCACATGCTTGCACATACACACATTTGGAAGTGATAGTGCACGATGAAGTATGCTGACAAACAAAAATCACAGATGCATTGTTGCCATTGTTGCCTGCTTTCTTACATATGCTTGTCCACTGATTGACAGTGGTTAAACTGTTCTTAATCTAATTAATTCTGAATTATGCTCAAAGTACCGAAAGGAAAGCTGTACTGAAAGGAAAGAAGAGATTTCTAGATTTCTTCTTGTCAATTATCCTAAAGGCATTATACTGTGATTCACACATGCACATACACATGTAGGATGTGTTAAGTCTCTGAGCCATTGCTTTTTGTCTTCTGTAAATAGCGAGGTAGCTAAAGGCACGTGTTCACACCAAACATGTTTTAAGCAGATTACTAAAGAGTGTTTACTTGTTAGTTTGGACAGGTGAGAACAGTGTAAATTAATATGAAAACACAGATTTGTATCATCCGCCAAATGAACTGTCATGTGATTTGTTAGGTGTTGTTTTGGTTTAAAGAGAAGAAAGTTAAATAACTGACTCGGTATAAACATGACAAAGTGAATCTCTGTTTCAAGACCCAGTGCATACAGCAAGGAGTATTAGTTCCACAGAAAACAGCTATTAAAAACCCTATAAATCAAACTCAGGCTACACAACATGCACAATACTTTGTTTGCATAATGATAGATACTGTGTTCAGCTTGTAATGACTCTTGGGGTTTTGGGTACATTGTAAAATGAATGTTTGCTATGTAAATAAATGAGGACCTGAAGGTTAGCGTTCATTCTTTGCTCCTACCTACTTAATTCTTTGTCAGGCTCACAGTGGCGCTCCCCAGCACGTGGACAACAGAATGTGTCGACGCAGATAGACAATCACATTCATAATACACCTGCGTGTAGCAAACCTAAGGACACATCGGCAGCCATTTAATACAGGGAGAACACATATTGGTCCATAAATGTTAGCATCCTGTTAAAAGGTAATACAGCCTCAAATTCAGCTAGGAACCTTTCTCCCAGCATATTTCAAAACAACAGAGGAGTGATGGAGCAACGTCTGTAGGAGGTGTGACCTTGCGGCCACGTAGTGTGTGACAAGGAGATTTGGGGGACACTGGGGAGACCCGTAGTCAGAGCCAAACAGCTGTGAGAAGCTACTGTTGCACTTTCCCTTTCTCTGCTGGAAAGACAGGGAGTCTGACAGAGTCGCTAGAAGCACATATGGTGTCTGACCCTTTGAGAGAGTCACTGAGAGGGTACCTGTGTTGTAGCTGAGTTAGCAACTCTGCTACAAGAAGTTCCAGTATGTGTGATTGTGGGGTAGTGTCAGTACGTAATCGTAGCCCTGTTGTTTATAGTGGTGAACATTAGTGTTTGTCAGCCCTCAGTATCTGATTAGACTATGAATACAGTTATCGAGACTCATATGTTGTGTTTACTGCCACTGCAGAGGAATAAATCATGTTCATATTCAACAATTGTTTCTCATCTCTTATCAGGTTCGTTAATGTTAATGTCATTGGCAGCCGTGTATGAGAGGCAGAAACTGGCGCTGCGTTTACCAAGTGTTCTGCTTGGGGCAGCAGCTGCTATCACAGGCAGAGCAGTCAATTTGGAGTCATGCCTATTACATCATAGCCACAGGTAAAAAAGACATTTTTGCACATAATACCAATTTTGTTAGAACAATCACCTGTGATTATGTGTATATCACAAACAAAAGATAATTTAGTGTAGTTCCTCAGTTGTGTAATGAGGAGAGCTTTGTAAAGTTTTTAAAAATAACCCTGTTGTCATAGTGATGGATTCTCTCAGAAATCTCAAAATCACCCCTTTAAAATACCCCTTTAAAACATAGAAACAGAGCGGCTGCATGTATGTTTTACATTAACCAGGTTATCACAGTGCATGTATGCGTCCTCCAGTTTCCTGCCTTAACCAGATATCTCTCAGCGACTGAAGCCAACCTTTTCCCTAAGCAGCTGCATATTTGTCAGCCTTGCAGCCACTCCTCACATAACAGGGAGATGGAAAAGGCTGTGACACCCTGGAAACATCAGAATAATGTGAATACACCATATGTGTAATGAGGCTGGCAGCCGTGGCATCAATTTAAAATCCGTTTCAAAGATTTCACCAGCTTCTCCTCAATTACTGAAAAGCTGATGCTTAAGGAGATAAGAGGTCTCAGCATGTGCTGCAATAGTTGATGTTATATCGTATGCTCTCTGTGACATTACAGTTTCATCACGAAGCTTTATGATGTGCATGTAAATCAGCTTTAAAGAGAACACTCAAAACATCGTGTGTTGAAGAAACAGCAGAAGAGACATCTACACAGGAAAATAAACATCTACTACACTACTGATACCGGACCCCTGCTGAGATGCAGAAAAGTCCATAAATGCAGCAGGGAAGATAAAGGACAACTAAAGAAAAGATGACAGACAGAGAAACAGGAAAAGTTACCCACAACAATCAGATAGCTTAATGTCTCACTTCACAGTCTGTGGCATGCGCATGAGCACAGTGAGAGGGAGAAGACTGCAGTAAGGGGAATCTTCACTTTTGGTAGCAAGCAGAAAGAGAGGAAGAGAGAGGGAGCGTAATTAGTTTTATTCCCCTATCATGAGATTAGGAATCCTTTCCAATCTACGGAATTATTTTGCTGCAGGGATTAAAGGCATGAGAACCTTACGTGTCGACAAATCTCAAGCTATACGGGTCACTTGTAGGTCAGATGAATCATGGAATATACATTATAACCTTTGAAATTGTAGCTTCATGCTCAACAAGCTATAAATGTAACATAAACTGCAGAATATCAATGGTAAAAATAAGACATTAAAAAGGGATAGGTGACATTAACATAGAGGGAAAAAAGGAGATGACAGTATTTTTTTTATCATAAAGAAGTAAATAACCTTTTTTTTTTTTTCTGTATTCCACTTGAGGTCATTTGTGTAGTTAGGATAAATCCCCTGTGAAAATCTGCATAAAATGATTGATATATTTACAGAAATAGCAGCTTTCAATTTTCATAACAACCAAAACATGGGCACAAAAATCAGGTCCCTGCACACATGTGGATATAATTAGCCCAGTGGAGTACAGTATGAAGCCCAACCTACAAAATGAGGGATGATTTGCATTTATTTGCAACAAAATACACTAATTGGCTCTATTTAATTTAAATTAGGAGTAGGTGATATGCTCATTGAATAATCATTATACAGCTTGGATGTATTTATTTTCTGAGGAGTATAATTGACGATGATTGAAGCTTGTGGTTTATCACACACAGGGGAACATGATACTTTTTCACTCCTGCCTGTTGTTTTTATGAAGTTGTCCTGATTTGTAATTTATGTATTCATTTTTCATCCATATGATTTTCTCTTCGTATTATCACTTTAGGTGTTATTGGCTGTGGGGGCTGAACACATATTATGCAAGAGTTAGGCTCATACATAATTTATGTGTTATTTATTTAAGTGTTATAGTATGCACTGTTTAAATAGTGTAGAGTCCCAAGCGCCCTGCAAAATGGAAATACAATGTGAATTCACAGCTGATCTTATCTTGGGACTCCCAGTATTAGAAGATGCTCTGCATTAAGCTTGGTGGTATTCCTGTCATAAGCAGTGCATCCTAATAGTATTTTCTTGCAGGGTTCAATGGGGGCAAAAGTTTAAGTTATAATAATTAATATTAATAATTGAATCCACACAGAATTATCACCTAAGTCTGCCATGCTTTTGGGTTGTTTTTTTTTTAGGTTTGCAGTCCCCATGTTTATGTCATGAGGTCTCTTTTTCATCAACCCCTGTTCTGTCCAGCAGAATTATTTTTCAACAAATAAAGCTCTGATAATGTTACCAACGTAGCATCAAGGGCGGCAAACAGGTGGTGAATCATACATTTAGCAAGCTAACAACCCATACAATAAAGCTAATACAGCTAATACAGCTAAAAAGAGGATACATTTTGGACTCATATTTGCCACATGTTCAGAAACAAAAATAGTTGCTACATGTCACCGAAATTGTGATACGATGTCACTGTTGTCACCATTACAGGGCAATTAATGTCACATTATGTATCACAGTTATTATGCATTACGGCTGTCTGCAAAACACACTGCAGGGTGTTGCATTCCAACTTGTACTTAATATTGACGTTTGAAACTCAGCGTACTAACCTGATGGTCTAGTCTGCACCTGTGCAAGTATCTGACTGAAGGGAAGGAAAAGAGATGAAAGGAGAGTATTTCAGTGTAATGATCTCCTAATGAGGCTGCCTTACTAATTACACACTTAAGTGCCTTGAAACATGCATACATGCTCATGCTGACAGCCATGCATACCTGCGTGATTCAACATGACTGGAGATGAAAACAAATCTGAGATAAGTGTCCACTTTAAAAAAAAGGCAAATAACTTTTCTTGCTGAATGTCAAAGACCAGTAGTGGGGCAAAAGATAGACTCAAGACTAACATAAGCTATATAGCATGGTATCTCTTGTATTATTTAAGTGCATTATATACACAAAGCTGAATTATCAATGACAAACCACAGTAATTAGAGGATAATGTAGTTGGGACAAAGCAGATGTTATTGAGTAGAAGAGATTAGTCAACAAAAGAAGGAAGGATTTTCTTTCCTTCCATCAGCAAAAAAGAGAGCGAGTGATGGAGGAAAGGAAAGGACAGGCAGGCACAGCAAGATATAGTGGGGGTCTCTATTCTTCAGCCAAATCCTCTTGCTTTTGAAGACCAGCCAAACATTCTGTTTGCATGACTGCCTTTGCTGGCTGGAGCACACACACACCTAAAATCACAGACACACACACAAGCTTCATGAGGTACAGTATTGTGTGTGATTGCTCTGGAGAGGTAATACCTCATTAGTTGGTACAGTAGAACATAAGATACCACTTGGCCTGAAGAACACAGCACTGATAAATGGACTCATCATTCTCTTAGTGACTGTCATGTACAAGATGTACCAAAATGGACAAACTACCACATGAGAAAGCATCATTAAATATGTGCATATGTACATTAGAAATCAGTCAGTTTGTGTTTCAAAATTCTATTGAAACAAAACAAAAAAAAAAAAAGAAGAAGAAGAAGAAAAAGAAAAGAAAAACATGCATCTAACAAAATGGTCAATGCTATGCATACTGGGTAGAAAATTAATGTATGTAACAGGGTCAGGCCTAAACTCTGGGGAGCTCTAAGCAGGATTTTAAGTGGTTTTCTTATGGTGTGTTTACATTATCAGCACAATCTCATTTACAGTACTGTTTACACAGGAGATTCAAGTCTTGAATTGTAGATAGCATTGAGTGGGTGCATTCAGTGCTAATCCACAGTAACTATGATCCAGTGGAAGAGTGATAATAGACATCTGGAGAGGTTTGCCCCCTAGAGGTAATCATGCTCACTCAGACGTGGAGGCATTTCTGCAGGAGCAGACACATGTACAGCAACCCTATTGCTCATAAGAAGCCATTTCCTGACAGCTCCCTCTCATATACATCATCTTCATCTGAATTGACGTCTCAGTCATCCTGCTCGAGCCTCCTTCCCTCCACCTCTAGGATAGTACCTTCTGCTGCGCAGACGTTGTGGAGTATGCAGCGCACTCCTGTCACCTTAGGGGCAAACAGAGTACCCGCCATCCTCAGAGAGTTGGATTGCTAGCAGATATGCTAAAGATGCATTAAATGATACTACATGCCATGGGGTGTTTTGTAACATGCTTTACCTTGTCGTGCTTATTAAAATGCAAGAAAAGTGTTTATTTAGTGTGTCACAAGCAAAGTGACCAATGCACCAGAGGGTGTGTGTGTATGTGTGTTTTGACAGTGTTTTTGCCTCCTACAGGCTGACAGTAGGGTCATGATTGAAACAGAATGCTGCAGGCATGGGTTTCTTCCAGCTCCTTAAAGAAAGACGCCATCTGGCAGATACATCCCCTGTTTTCACAAAGACGACCTGCAGAGGACAAGCGTGTCGTGCAAGGATGCCGCATTGGCAATGTAAACACCCAAAAATGCACCTCTGGCATCACAGACACCCTGCACTGGCACAGAGGGTTCTCACATAGCATTTCGTCTGTTGTTCTGCCCAAGGGAGAATCCTGACGTGAGGCCGGACTGTGGCACCAGCAGTGGACCAGAATGCCCCACAGGCAGCAATGCGTTTCCTTCACAGTTCTGCCAACTGTGGCTCTTGGCATGGTTAAGATGTCAGCTGTTGCCCTATATAAAGCTCCACGTGCAAGCCAGTAAACAGTGACCAGCACCTCAGTTTGGTGGCTCCACCCACAAAGCTTTTGAAGGGGCAACATCTGGACCAGGATTTTGATGCTGTTCCTAGACAGCCTGCAGGCTGGGTTTCAGGAAGAACATGAAGAGGACATTTATCTGTCTTTGAAAAGGACTCCATCACTGTTTTCAGCATTGATTGGTGCCAAAAAAGACACTTGAAGTTGTGCAAGTGAAACAGGATAGATGTTAAGCCATGTAACATCTGTAACTACATTTCTGTGAGTTCTGTATGATGGCCAGATGTATTGGAGTGGCTATAAATGGCTGAAATGCATCAATGTAGACAGGTGTCATAGAGCTGAAAGTCTGTCCTAGTGGTTACTGATGACAAAGGTATGAGTTACACCCTTCAATTAAAATATACAGTATGTTTTACATTTTCTGTACTGTATAAGGATAATAAAACTATGAGTGCCAACCCAGTAATGTATGTGGAAAACGAACAAAGCTTGCCTAAACTGAAAGTTATTTTTAACTACTTCTTCCTTTTCTTTGTTGGTCATTTTTTCAAATACTTAAACTGACCTTTGTACAATAAGTAAGTTCAGTGTACAGGCTAAGAAGCAAAAGCATGCTCTTGAAATGCAGCCAGTTTAAAGGCTATGGTTACTAATGGTTCTTAATAGGTTTTCTGCTTTTGTTTAGAATGGACAGTCAAAAGACTGGTGGACAAACTGTTCCCTGCAGCTCCACTGATAGCATGCCATCTCTCAATGCCAGCCATTCTCTCTCCATTTCCCTTTTATTCTCATTGTTTCTTATTTCCTCAGTTTGTTCCTGCTGCTCCATTTCCTTCTCCATCTGCTCTCTGTCTTTCTCTCAGTGCCAGCATGCCAAGGCCCTGAAAGTAGCACGTTAAATTACCTGACTCAAATCAAGGCATAACAGAAATATCACTTCCCGTCTCTTCCATAATGCCAGATACATTTTTCTTCCTTTTTGTCCTTGCACCACGACCACCACAACTACCCCCCTCCCCTCTCTCTATTTCTCTCTGTGTGTCTGTGCTGCCAGTGCCAAGGCCTGCAGTAGGCAAGGTTCCATTTACACAACAGCAAGGTCTCTCTGTGGAGGCTGATAGACAATCCCTGTCATTAAAAAAACATGAAAAAAAAATCACACAGACATGGTCACTGAAACTAATCATACACACACATGGGATTAGTTTGGTAAAAATTATTTTCCAAAAGCAGAAAATAGTGTAATTTCTTGGTTACAAGAAAAATGTATCACTCAGTGATTCCATCCCAAATATTGCCTTGCTGAATAGGACAGGCATTATGACCTGTCATAGAAGGAAAAGCACAGGTGTTACTTATAATATTAACGTTGACACTATTCTAATCAAGTCTCCCATTGAGTCAAGACAGTGAGCCAGTGAGCCAGCATGCACAATACCAGGGCGCTGAGAGTGAAGCAGCTAAATTAAATTCAAACAACACTCATTTTATTATTTCAGCCTGTGATTTTCCTGATGTAACATCTCAAAAAAAAAAGATATCAAAGTCACTATTTCTAAAGTTTTACCCAAGGGCTAAGGTAATGACTTCATTGCACAGACAGCACAATATACACATTGCATATTGTTTTTGTTGTTGTTGTTGTTGTTTTGCAGGCAAAAAGAAAGAAATCAACATACTTTACCTACCTGCAATACTGTAACAGTACTGCAAAACATATCACCAAGTTGATATGGCAAACTTCCCAGTTCCCAGGTCCTGCTAATGTATATGTTTCTTTACAGGTAAGAGTTAGAAAAGAGCAGAGTCCTCATTAATGCTGCTAGTTCCACATGTGCTTTTCCTGCATGTCAAAATGTCATCTGTGAAAATACTCTAGTTTGTAACAATATGACTTTTTTGCCTTCAAAACACACTACATTGGAGATACAAGGTTTCCAACAAAATGAGTGACAAACTGTCTTTGGCAGCCACCCAGTCATTCAACAAGACAATATGCTATGCTGTATTAACTTCCAATAGCAGAGCATTTTTACATTTTGGGAGTATATATGTGAGAGAGAGTGTGTGCTTATCCGTATAACTACCGGTAACTCTTTGTCACAGCTCAGGACAGAGAGGATTCAATTGCATGACTCAGACACACTGGTAAAAGTTCAAGACAGTTCACCTTTAATAAGGCTCAGCAGACAAAAGCAGGCAGGGACAAGCAATGGGTGATGTCAGCACAGTGGGGCAATGGTCGGCAACAGGCAGGCAAAAACAGATAAGCAAGGCTGGAAAGCTGCAGCATGAAAGAGCACAACAGACAATCTGGCAGAGAATGAGTGGAAATGAACTGGTGAATATACTAGGAGCTGATTAGGGAGTTAGAAATAGGTGAACAGGTAGGTGGGGAAGAGTCAGGTGGCTAAAATGCAGGAAGGGCTGGGGCTGCTGTGAGGCAGGGGGGAGTGGCAGGGTCTGGAATGAGAGTTAGTAGCATAGCAAGGACAGGCAGAAAATGAATCAATACATGAAGGACTGTTACATTTCTTTATCGTTGTCCAGGTGTGTGTGTTGCTTCTTGTTAAGACATTAGTCATGTTTCCACAAAATTGTCAAGTGGATTTGAAGCCTACTTTGAAAATGTTGAAAAAAGAGGGGAAAAAAAGATGTGACAAATGCGCATTTCCATAAACTAGTTTGGAGTGAATAAACTAGGCTGTGTAGTGTCATCAGAAGATGGCGGTATAGACTGTTACGCCTAATACAGAGAGAAGAAGAGGAACTAGAAGAAACAAAATTGTACTTAATTGGAAAACTTAATTCTTTTTAGAAAAAGAAACCATCTCAAATGAGTGCAAATGAGGCTTGTTTTTTTTCTCTTTATTATTTTACAGTTTTAATCAACCTCCTCTAACGGCTACTGAAGTTTTCACATAAGCTCCTGAATAGGCTTTCTTTGAAAGCAGCGTACCAGCTGCCACGAAAACGAGGTCACGAGACACGTGTTCACATACACACTAAGACATGACTTCAGAGTTTTGTGTAAGCTACATATGGGGAGATTGTTCTTTTCGCCCACAGTTTGTGGCGATGACAACATCATCATAGCAAAGTTATTCATAACAACATTCTCTTCAGTGTCTCATTGTTGAATTAGCCCAACCTACATGTGTGTAAATTTAGAGTTTTACTGCGCCCACCAATCATCCCCACAACAGTATCATACCCATGATAGCATGGTGGTCACATACAACTTGGCAGACGTTGACATGATACGATTGTGAGTAAGAGTGTTTAGCTCACTGTGTGACTAATTCTCATCTCATGTGCAAAAACATAGTGGCCCACTTTGAGTTGGTATAATCAGTTCCTTCAGAAAGTGTAGTTTCTCTAGAGAAACTGCTGTTCTGCAGAGAGGATTTTTTATTGTGCTCAGAGACTCCCTGCGCATAAGCCAAGGCACATATGATGGAATCACTGTAGCGCGGGCCTGAGTCAAACTGTTTCTGCCGCTGTGTAATATGTAGTATACTAAAAAGAAAGAAAAGATCCTGCCCTCTGTTTTTACATCGCCCTCATCGGTTTCTGCACTGCTCTGTGCACGGTTTTTGTTTTCATTTATTGTGACATCCTTTCTCTTTCTTTGCATGTCTGATCTTGATTCTGTAACACCTCTCTCCTTGTTGTCTTTGTGAGTCTGTTGCTCTGTCATCTCTTTGGCTTCTCTACAAACTCTCTCCTCTGACTTTCTCCTTTATGATTTTATGTTGATGCCTCGCCACTTTTCTCAGCATTATCACCTTCTCAGTACTTTCTCTCTGCTTTATTCCCTCTATTATCTCTGTCCTCTCTTGTTATTTTCCCAGTTTATCTTCTGTCCAATTTTAACCTACTCCGCCGCCGAATATTGTTTCTCTTTTTATTGGCCCGGGCCTATTGTCCTGTTACCTGCAGCAGCAGACCTGTTTTTATAACGTGGAGAGCAAAGGTGTAAGCTAGACATTGATTGTTCTGGTGGTGAGAGCAAAATGTTATGGATTTTCACTTGTATTCATAGATGTGATTACAGCTGTGTGTTTGTGTTTTCATTAGGTGAGGACAGGAGGTCATCCATCACAGTACACCCTGGGAACACTTAACATCACTGTGACCACAGACACTGCAGAATCACTCATGCTTGGCAGTGCATAAGACAGTAAAACAACACCTACATGTCACAGTTTTGTTAACCACACTATTAGATTTTTAGACATCACATGAATAACAAGAGTTGAGACAAGAGAAGTTATTACACTGTTTATCACTGGGCTAAAGTTAAGTTCCAAATTCCTACAACTGCAGAAATCATGAGAATAGCTGTTTTGTTTTTGCCTGTATTATTTATGTTTGTAGTCTAAGTGAACGCACAAGAGGGATGCCAACTGTTGCATGTTTGCCTTTATCAGAGGAAGTAAGTGTAGTTAAAATGAAAAATACTGCAAATTCACACTTAATTCCCTGCCTGGTTTGCTGCCTTTTCTTTCAAAAACCCAATGTTTCTTGCACTCTTTAAAGCAGTGTAGGACCACAAAAAGTGCATTATTTATTTCTCAGTACTTGGAGTTAACTCATGTAAAGCCATGTTTTATTTATTTTCTCAGCTCTTTTTAAACTTTTATTTATTTGTTATTTTGATGTAATTTCTCATTTTGTTCAGTGTCTGGCTCTTCTTTTCTTTGTTCAGTGGATCCAATTGTTTGCTGTTAAAGTTTTAGTAAAAACTTAAAAAATGGGTTGGGAAGAGAGCGATAAACAACTGTTAACACTTTTCAACACCTCAAGGATGCCATGCATTCAGTTCTTTATTTCAGCATTTCACTGTAAGAGTCAGATTTAAACCACAGTGACCATGACAAGTATGTGACCAGGCAGATTAGAAGAGTAAGAGAGACAACAGTTGAAGTGATGAGGATGGTATAGGTGTGTGTGTATATATGTGTGTGTGTGTAAGTAAGGGTTAGGGTTAGTCATGGTTCAAGTTAGAGGAAGTCCCCTGAAGACATGGAGACAAGACTGTGTGTGCGTCAGTGTGTCTGAATACAACTTGCTCCTGACCTTCTCCCAAGCCAGTCTATCATCTTATAAACTTACAGGCACAGATGCACAGATACACACACACACACACACACACACACACACACACACACACAGCCTCATTTTTTTTTATTTAAACAAGTGAGCAAATCATATATAAATTTAAAAGGAAAGAAAAGTTAATTATAGCTGCAAGCATCATTACCATGACCTGGCTCCAGTCATGAAGGGGAAAACACTGATTTTAAGACTGAGAAATATTTGTTGGACAATTAAATGTGATTCAATTTATTCTCACATCTTAACCTTTTTTATCAATGATCTCAAAAGGCTTAGGTAAATATAGCCTGAAACAAAATATTTATCACATTTAGGAATATGTGCATTTTCAACAAAAATAGATTGATTCAGTTTATTCAGGTCAAGTGATGGTATACAGCAATTTGATTGCAGTCTCAGAGGTGACTGGTTTTGTATTAGTTCTACAGATTTCAATAGCACAAGCAAGATGAATTGAATCATTTCCACTAAGCTGTAGCATATACCCATTTGGGCCCACAGCTAAGTAACAGCAGAAGCACGTAGCATATAACAGCCATAGTATTACAGTATAGATGAGCAAAATCAATGACTATTTATTGCAAGATGACAAAGTAAGTACTTTGCAGTAGGGAACATGGAGGCACAGTCACACATGTAGACATATTCAAAGAAAATGTTATTATCTTTCATAAATTAAGGCTAAAGGCTTCACAGGGCCTGTACAGTTAATGCACATGTTTACCTTCAAATCTGTGTCCATCAAGAACATAGAGGCGACTGTCTGCCCCCTCTTGAGCCTCCTTGTGTTTTCAACAGTCAAAAGCATTAGAGAGCACAATTAACAGGTGTCACTCCATGACATTTCCAAGTCTAGGCACATAACAGTGATGTTTTGAGTGCTTATATTTTCCACACATATCTCTCTGTATAAGGAGGAGGAAGCTAATGCCCCAGATCCTATTATACCAACCAGCTGCTTCTTGCCACACAGTATATACTGCAGCCAAGATATCCTCAAAGCTATTAAATAGGTCATGTTTGGATTTAAGATGCAAGTAAATGCAAATGAATGACAATGGCAAATGAATCTTGCAGCAGTGTGGACCAGCCCACACTGAGGCACCACTTGGAAGACACCAAAGCAGATTCAAACTGAATTAACCAGTATTATTTTACAGTATATTAACACTGAATCAAAGCAAGTGATGTGGTAGATTTAGCTGAATGATCTATTGAGTCTCACCATCAACCATGACTCTAATGGAATGATGAATGAAAGAAATGTGCTGTGTCTAATACACACATACTAATAATGTTGCCTTGTACTGGTTGCAAGTGTAAGCAGGCAATAGTTGGTAGCAACTTTAGAAGGTGATGATAGCTTACTTATGGTATTCTGTTGACCCATTGTGGGCAAAGATATATTAGAGACAAAGATATGTTTTGTTTTTAGATCCCAGTATTGGTCAAGCTCCAAAAATGTGGGATGAGTATTTTTGTCAGATCCATATTTTTGTAAGAGCCACATCTTTCAGTTGAGAAAAATATTAAAACTCCCATGAAAAATGTTTTGATATCAAGGACAGATACATTCAAACATTACAAATAGCTTATGTTGTTGCCAACATTTTTCTGAGCTGTTTTGTTGGAACCTTTGCAAAGACATTCCTTGTCCCACATCCAAGCAATCTTGAAGTCACAAATGCGCTTACCTTCAGAAAGCCAGCACTACTACGCATCTGTGTCTGGGTATCTGTGTATCACTGTGGGAACATAAGCGTGTGTGTTTATAACTGTGTGTCTGTGTGCTCTTATGCACAAGATTTACAACAGCAGTGTGATAAACATCTTAATCCCTTATAATTACATTGGATCACACGCTCATACACTTGCACACACATGCAGGGAGGGAGCCTCTCAGGTGGGATCCTGATACACTTCCTGGTAATTACCTCGTCTATCAAACAAACAAGCTCGGAGAGAGCAAATGAGGCAAAGATGAGGGCGAAAGAGAGAAGAGGGGGAGGAGTTGGAGATGATGGGTGAGTCCGGCAAGGTTGATTTTTTTTTTTCGGGGGGGGGGGCAAACTGAAGGCGGTGGCAAGAGAGAGTTTAAATGAATGAAGTAGGAGGAGAGGAGCTGGAGTAAGCAGGAGTTGTGTTTTCAGTGCAAACTGTCACTGCTTCTCTCCTCTGCGCTCACTCTCATTCCTACATTGTTCCCTGCCTCCGTCGCTGTTTCTTATACTCAGTGTTTCCCTCTTCCATCCCCCTGTCGCTCTTCCTCTGGCTCGTTCTGCACCTGTGGTTGTCAAACATAATTCTACACCTTTCCAATCTCTCGTCACAGCATCATCTGAATATCTATCATTACAACCATCACCCCAACTGTTCCCCACTCACCCGTGCATTCTCCCAAACAACCACCTTTGCCTCCACCCTCCCTCTCTAGTTTCCCTTCTCTGACCTGTTCACCTGCTCGCTCATTTTATCAATCACTCACACCTCCCTGCTTACACTTCCTTTCCTGTTTTCTCCCCTATATATCACTGTACAGTGCAGAAAATATGTTGTCAATTGAGTGTGAACCTCTTTTTTATTATCTCCTCTATTATCTCATTATTGTCATTTAAAGTTGCATTAATTGATTTTTAGCTACTTGGGTGTAGAAGAACAAGCTGACAAACCCAAAGCCCTGCCACATTAGTGCCCTGTTAAGTTGCTCTGGCTAGTGTGTTAGCAATCAATTGCCTATTTACACATCCAGCAGACATGGACCTCACAGAAACATTCATTTGTGGCATTTTTCTGGCAACCTTGACAAATATAAATCCAATATTTGCCCTCTTAATAGCTCCTCTATCCCCTTAGGAAAATATCTGACTCTAGAACCAGTTTTCTTCACGGGCCAGTCACTCTGCCTGCCTGAAAATGTGCCATAAAACCAAAACAATGAGCTAATAGAGATTTTTTAAAAGTTGAACTGCATTGTTTGGTTTGTTACTGTGAACAACCCCTACATTACAAGTAGTCATTTGATTCACTCAGTAGTCATTTGCATGTACATTATTCTGAATATGACAATATTTGGAATTTGATACAGGTCATATTAATCAGTGACATAGCCATAGGTATTTTATGTTTCTCAGACAGGAATATTAGTGGAATATTCATTTTTGTTAGCAATGTAAACAACTTAGTAGGAGTATTGTAAACACATGGATATTTTATGCATGTAAATGTTGTGATTGTCTGTGAGGCTGTACTTTGTGCCAATCCATCAAGTAGATGTTAGCTAGGGTTATTTCACGGGATATGTGTATATGTATGTATGCACGCATCCAACAGCTGTGAGATATTTCAGTCTAGATCGTAAAACCATGTGAACGTGACTAAAAAAGGACACAGAGAGGCAGACCATAGCCAAATACCATAGAGCAATTGTAGTTAATGCTCACTATATAAAAACATTTGATTTAGAACTGTCACTACAATAAAATGTGTGATTTTCTTCATGTACCAGCTGGATGTCAACAGGCTCCTCTGTTTCCTGTTGTTACTGTGCATTGCAACTTGACTGACACATGTTCCTTTAGAGGAACCACAGTCATTTTGAATGCAAACACATTGTCATCTAGCCTTGATTATTATGCATTATGTCTGACAAACACTGACTGCTCAGTACAAACTATACCAGGCAGTGGAAAACAGAGAGCTCAGATACCCCTATTACACCAGCTGACACAGCACCTGTCGCCAAGAAGAAAAGAGTGAGTGTTACCTGGAGTAACATTAGGCAGATGTCAGTTGCGCGAGCCAGCTTTGGAAGGGAGCCCAGTGATTGAGGCCGTATCCATGTCAAAACAATCGGGGCACAGCGAGAAAGTCAGCACATTTACATGATTTGTTGGCACTCAGGTTGCACATTCCCATTTTCCATGATAATCGTTGAGAAGCTTGAGCACATACTGCACAGGGCAGGATGCATCTTGTGTACGTAGAAACACATGTGCCACTTTTGACACAGACACTATTATTCCTTTTGAAATGTGCAATAGGAATGTGCTCGACTCTCAGCACTTCTCTCCAGCGTGTGTCTGTGTGCCTGGTTGTATAAAAACGTGTGTGTCAGTTCCTGTATCTCTTTGCTGTGTGTGTGGAATTGTGTATGCACGTGCCTTATTTGACAACAGGAAATCAGGAATCAGATACTGACAGCAGAGCAGTTTCCTGTCAGTGGGGGTAAAGATGTTGAAGCCACAATAGTGGCTAACAAAGGACACAGTTCACTGATTGAATTGCTTTTGATTATAGGTCTCAGTTGACAGCAGCACAAGAAAAGATAAAAAGTAAATAATACTCAGCTAATGTGACACGTGTCTCCGTTTTTTTATTTTTCTGTTTCCTTCTCTGTTCCTCGCCTTATTCTTAAGGCTTTTTCTTTTGGTGAAAATGAGACTGAAAACATGTCAAGCCGTCCTGCTTTTAAGACAAATACGTTCAAAATAACAAGTTATGTAAACCCTTGGCTGCTAAACAAGCTCTAAATATCAATTATCAACAGAGCTCCATTTAAAGTCTGCAACAAAGTTCTACTTTTTTGTATTCACGTCACCTCTCCTGTCTGGGACAATTGGAAATAGCATGGCAAAGTCACTAAATGCATGGCAAATATTATATACAGTGTATATGAATATATGAGTTTAATGTGGTAGATTTACCCTCCTCATCTTATGCTTCTCTGCCACTCTTTTTATGAATGAATTTCTGTCTCTTTTTTCACTTCAGATCCAACGTGGACCGAGGCACTGATAGAAAAAAAATATGCTTTGGGGCTACCCCACACTGACAGATATTACATTTAAATACAGAAGTGATTGAAAATAGTACAAGCTGTAACCTTAGTGCATCGCCTCTGATATGAAACAAAGTGATATAGGGTATAAGAGCATTTGGTCTACTCAGTCTTGATATTAAAATTGTCTCCTTGGGCAGGGAATATATGAGCAGAGGGAACTACGAGCTAGTGGGCTATAAGTGTTCTGAAGCCTCGCAGTGGCTCTCAGCTTTCAGTATCATTCTCTTTAGTATGGTGTCTTATACTCTGTGTCTTGTCTTCTCTCTATCCTCCCCTCTGCAGTTCCCCAGTCGGTCTTTTTTTCTCTTTACGTATTTCCTCCAACTGTCGCAGTGCCCTCATTCATGTTGACATTTGACAAACTGTGGGTGCCAATGCTGGGGGTTCCAGCAAAAGAAAAAAGTAAATAAATAAGAAATGCATGGTCCTCTGTGAAAAGACTGTCCACTATCCTTAGGATTTACACCCAAGTTGGGTGACTGTGCGCTAATGTTTAGTGCCAGTGTCGGAAGCTATGGGTCCTAGATATAGTGAGATGGATTGTTAGGCTGTGAAGATTGAGGCGGCTGTGGATGGGCGTGGGCACATCCAACTTTCATGCTGGAGATCAGAGTTCGCTACTCCTCACACCCCGGTTCGCCCAGGACTTTTCTGTGTGTAGTTTGTATGTTCTCCTTGTGCCTGCGTGGGTTCTCTATGGATACTCTGGCCTCCTCCCACAGTCAGGCAGGTTAGGATAACTGGTGGCTCTAAATTGCCCGTAGGTGCGAATGTGAATGGTTGTTTGTCTGTATATGTCAGCCCTGCAAAAGGTTGGTGATCTCTCCAGGGTGTATCCCGCCTCTCACTCAGTGTCAGCTGGGATTGGCAACAGCCTCCACACAAAGTAATGTAATGACCAGGCTGGTCTCTGTTCCACTAGCTTCTGTAACTTAATGCTCAGCAACCCCCTTGACTCACCTCGACTCACTCATGGACTTTTCTGTCGAGCTGTGACATTTAGCCCATGAAGCTCTAGGACTTATGGGACACGATGTTCCTCAAAATGTTACAAAAAAACTTAAATATCGAATAAACAATAAAATTAGATCTTTTTTCAAAAAACTAGATATAATGAGGTGAACTGACTGGTTTTCCATGTTATTTGCAATGAGCAGGATCTTTCCCTAAACTTAACATACCCTATCTGCCATGCTCATATATAGTAAAGAATAGTCTCTGTAGGTAAACCAGGATTTTGCAAAACAGTCCAACATTACTCCTTTGTCTTGTCATAAGATTGGTATATTTTGAGGTAGATTACCATTAACCTTGCACTTATTGAGATAGAGGAGAAATTATTACCTCTATGATAATGTTCCAGAGTTGTAAACTCTTTCATCTTATTGTAAAATACTGCAGTGTTTTGACATGTGATAAGGCTTCAGACTGATATATCTATTACTTGAACTGGCTCTCCTGGATCATATTTCATCATCTCTCCAGTACCTGAAGCAACACTCCCCCACCACGTGGCCGAGCCCCTTGCACTTTTTTTTGTTTTTTTAACACAGTGCTATTTTCTGTCTGAACACCCCCTAACACTGTAGCTCCTGTCAGCCTGCATCAGATGGCTCCTGCAGACACAAATAAAAAAACAAAAACAAAAAATGCATACAAAAAATGAGAAAATTAATACAAAAGTTTTTTTCTCACACAAACAGGACAGAGTCATCCACACACACATACAGTTTTCACAGAAAGTTGTTGGTTATGACCTGTCATAGCAGAGTGCTTCAAACCGATTTAGCCTGCATGTAGCACTGTGGCCTTAAAGTTCTCTCTCTCTTTCACACACACACACACACACACACACACACAGTCACACACAAATATCACATAGCAGACACACTCATTTCTCCCTCTCTTGCGCACCGTTTCACGGCCAGACAGATTTTGATACACACAAAGGAAACTTTCCCTGTAGCCTTTCTTTTTCTGTCCAAGCTTGAGACATATGCTAATTTAAAATACATTTTTAATTTTTTTTTTTAAAAAAAAACTTGTAGATGTTTTATTCATTTTCTCTGTTGGCTTGCTTTATTTCTGAGCAACATAGTGTTTGATGGCACAGGCAAAGAGCGGGTGGCCTGTATCGTTGCAACAACAAAGAGTTCAGGCTCGTCGCGGTGGTGTCAGCGTGGATGTTGGAGTTGTGAAGGGGCTGTCCACATTCGGCTGCACCAAGTACCGCATGTTTGTTTTATTCATGGACCAAAGGATTTCATTGTTTTTTGATTGCTGTTGATTTCCCAGCTCTTTCATCTTTGAAACGTGAAGACACAATTCACAAAGGCTAGTCAGTATCTCCTGCTTTTACTAGTGGTAAATGTATAATAACAATAAGCCCAACATTAACAGTTTTACACGCTTGTTGTTGTCAATATATTGATATATAAATTCAATATATAAATTCCCCTAAGAATTCCAAGTGGATGTTGAAATCTGTGTTGATGAAATATTGCTACGGCTGTTTATATTTGGTCTTTGTGACATTCAGTGCTCCTACTTGGATTTGACAGTGTTTTTTTCCATGTGCTGATTATGGGAATAAGTGTACAAGTCGTCTTTATGTTGCTATTTTTCTGTGATATACTGTAGCAATGACATTACAGACACTGCAGTCTACAGTATCATTTGACTGTCACATTATACCACACTCAAACACTTTGTGAGGGTTGGATGATGGTGCAATCTAGACTGATGGCAGTAGGGGGCTTAAAGGCTCGGCAACTGAGGACTATATTTTTGTGCAATCTCAGTGCTCGGGTGAAGCTTTTGCTGGAAAAATGACATATCCCTCAGGGACAGTAAGATTTTCTTCCTCGCCCGCTCCGCTTCCTCTGTATGGTATGCATCTCCCAGAGTGGGAAGAGAGGTGCACTGGGGATCGGCGGCACACTGCAATTTGGTGTCAAGATTGACCACTTTCTGTTCAGTTTGCTCCCACCTGGCCAAACCAGGTCAGCAATGCACTGCACACAGCTGAGGTGTGTTGTCCAAGCACGATTAGGTGTACCAGATTTCCTGCTGTCCAATGACCAGCAGATGCACTGATGATTAAATTTCATGACAAACCGGCGTCAGGCACTGAAACTGTGCTTTTGTTGGAATCACGCTGGCTGGTTATGACTCGGCATTCTTCCCAGTTTTGCAGCGTTTATTGTCAGGAGAGCTGAAACCAATGAACCAGTGGATACACACTCACAGTTCCATAAAAAATAGCAAGGCAATTAAAGGTTCTCTCCCCTCTCCACCTCACAGAATGTCTTCAGGACTGCCAAACACCACCACTTATCTTCCTGTGTCCCAGCACATTTTAAAGCAGCGGGTTACCGGACTGCAACAGCTGCGTGCATCATCTCCCCCTTTCCAACGGGTCTGGCAAGTCGCGCCTCAAGCATTGCATTACCATTGCAACAGAGGTCTGCAGCAGCAATTAACAATATGATGTGGTAGGGCAGAATCATGTCTGCTCATAGAGGGAACCATAACTGTGTTGGATAAGTTTAATTGCAGTGAGGCAGAAAACAGCTATAATAGTTAGAGCAAAAATACACCATTATTTGTGAACAGCAAACAGGATAATTACTGGAATTGTCTGTTTATGCAACAACAAATAATTTTAAATGTGTCACTGTGTCCAGAAAGGTGACTGTAGCTTAAAATGATCTGCCCTTGGTGATGTATTTGTACTACCAAAAAATTCATATTCAGCAGCTGTATATTCGCTCTTGTGACTCTACAACTGCAGGACAAGCTCTTAGCTCTTACCATACACATTTTAAATGTATGATGATTTTTTATGACACACCTCACTTCCAAGTCTGTCATGCACCTTAGGCCTTGAAGATATAAAAAAGGCACCACGTAGTATCTTCTAGCACACTTTACTTGCTTTGTCTTCCAGAAATGATGTTAGCAACTTTGGGTTATCTAAAGTCATATTGAGAAGTGCTAGCAATAACAAAACCCCTCGATTTTAATGGCAGCTATCAATGCCACATGTAGTAGAAGAAGAAGAAGTAGAAGTAGAAGTAGAAGAAGAAGAAGAAGAAGAAGAAGAAGAGAAAAGTAAAAATACTGTAGTTGCAAGAGACAGGAAAAGAACAAGGGCGGCACTGATGTAATTTTCACTAAAAACCTAAAGCAAGATGGTAGCAGATGAAAGCCTGATGGTGATGAATCAGAGAAGTGATAATGACAACCATCATCATCACATGGTGACACAACACAGCAGCGTGGTCAGTCAGGCCGGAGTAATGCGCTGCAACCCTCAAAGAAAATCTATGGGAGCCACTTTGATCTCTGGTAGGATGTGTGTGTGAGAGAGAGACAGAGAGAGAAAGAAAGAGAGAGAGTGCTTGAGTTTAATTTGTATGAGCAGCATTATATTATACCCCAGCCCCAACTTAAACTTTTATGTGATTAAATCATTAAAATGATATCTATACATTTATATTTAGAGCCACTATAATGCATTAAACAGCACAGGCTGTGCACATACAGTCATCAATATAAATGAGAGCAAAGTAGTGACTGTAAACCATGTTAACATTGAGCTGACTCTTTCTGTCTATAGTGATCTTCCTTTCTGTAGATAGATATTTTGTATATGCTATGAAGAGTTGGTAATGTCAGTTTAACACAGGGTGGTCCCAGTAAGTCCTTCACAGCCTCTAGATTTACTGACTCTTTATTTAAACTTTAATCCTCATCAACTAGATTTTTTGAGTCTTGGATAAAGGTGGCTAACCACTATATTGAGAAAGGACAGTTACCCGATTCACTCAGTGATGAAGGGTTTTGTAGTTAACCTGTTCAGTCACAGAAATGATAGTGTGTACTCGTGATTTCTCTAATTAAAGACAAGTCACTGATCTTGAAAAAAACATTAAAGGAGTGACATGCTTGTCAGTATAACCATAAAGATATACAATGCAGATGTCATTCTTTTCAAACTGATATTCTTCACTTGATATGGCACTATTAACACACTGTGGCTGGCGTCCAAAATATCAAACTATTTCATTTTCAGATATTCAGATATTTTGGTTGCAAATGTGATTATCCTCCTGAATGATGAAAATGCCCCATGGGCAACTAGGCTGCTGCTCCGGAGATGGCGAGGCTGTTTGCCGCAAGGCTGATTATTATGATGACGACAATGCTGATGTTGATGTGCTATTTTAAATTTGTGATTTCCGGATCTGTTTCTTGGCATTGTCATGGTTACCTGCCAACAAACAGTGAGATACAGTGAGAGCAGGTGAGAGGCTGTGTGAAAGAGTGAGACAACAAGACAGAGCACAACGCCAGCACCTGTCTCAATATATCCCCTAAAAACTCTTCATCTAACACTTACACAGACACACAGGCGCATGCTTTTCCCTTTTCCTGTTGTGCGTCTCTCACTCTCTCTCTTTCTCTCTCTCTCACTCACTCACACACACACACACACACAAAAAGATACACATAGAGAAAGTGACATCCATCATTTCATGGTCACCATGTTACCATGGCGCCCCAGGCAATAAGAAGCAGGGAGCAAGTCAGTTTAGGAAGCTGAACCGTGACAGGAGACACGTACCATGACGCACAAGCACACTTTGGCATACCACATTTGTCTGGGAAACACACATACACCTTCTTCCTCCTCTTTGCTGCCATCCTCCCTTTTTTCTGCTGCTCTGTGCAGGCCACACCCTCTGATGGTTGCACAAAGCTCCAACTCTCCACTGCATACTGACATTTACATACTGCCCACTCAGGACTATTTTTGGTTGCTGAGGCTATATCAGGTCATCAGACCTCATTTCTGCATCCTCCTGCAGTAGCAGATGTCTTCTCACTGACTGCTACGTCTGTAAATCAAACACCTGTAGCAGAGTTCTTTCATGCTGACCCTCAGGGCCAGGATAAAGGCAGTAATGATGGTGATGAAACCTCCATCAGGCATCATCACCATCAGAGGTTATGTGTGTATCCAGCTTCCATGTAACTTAGGGTTTTTGTTCCCCTATCCCTATATGACTGTTTTCCAGTCTGTGTGTAAATGTGTTTGCAGTTCCCCCACTTAGAGACAGTACAATAGCTTTGAGTAACCTGTTCACTGGCATAAATGGGCAATAATGCCCAGTGTATAGTCTGAAGTAGAGGTGGACAGAGCACAGCCATACCATTTTGGGAATGCAAAATGGAAAGGTTAAATAAATGTGTCATTACAGTAACAGCGGTAGCATCTAGGTCAGTCCACACAAGTGGGAAAAACTCCCAATGGAGGTGGTTTTTTTTTTTAAATATATATTTTATAACTGAATGTGTAAACCTAGGATATACTCTAAGATTCACACGTAGTAATACACAGAGGAACACACAGCACTGCTGTAAATGCACCATTAACTGTGTTGTGGAAAGTTCGAACACTGTTATTTAGTACATCCTGAGGTGTCAATATGTTCTTTTAGTCCTGACATTTCTGTTATATACTGGAAATCACACATAGCTATTGCAGAGCTCTGAAGCAAATACCACAGCTGTCAACACTATGTCTTGGTGAATTTGTCTTTTTCACCTTTTTTTGTAGTTGTTTTAGTGTGTGTGCAAAAAAATGTGTGCACCTGTTCGTTTGCATCTATGTGTTAGCGTGGGAGGTATGTATGAAGGTGTGTGTTAATTTTGGAGCATGCCGTGGAGAATAATCTGAGGCGAGATAAATTGATAGACAAATAGATGCTGTGTGACTGTGTGTTAGCGTGGGAGGTATGTGCTGCCTTTAGGTGTGTTAATCTTGGTGTATACCGTGGAGAATAATCTAATGGAGCAACTAGTCTCAGGGAAGTGAACCAAATGACAGCAAGAGGGAGAAAGACAGAGAGACAAAAAGAGAGAGAAGAAAGTATGTACAAGAATAAAAATATAATAAAGAAAATGATCTCCAAAATGGATGCTAAATCTGATTAACTGTGTTGATGTCACTTGACTACAATATAAAACATAAACTGCTCTCAAAACAGCAAATGTCTAGTCATAGAGTAGCAGCTGTAACTATGCACGGCAGACCTATCAATCTTTGGATTTCTCCACATATCAAAGTGATGTGACTGAAACCAGTACTGAAAGAGTGTTGGGGATCTTGTCTCTAGCCTCACCCAAATGAAAAAAACAAGAACAAAATAGTCAGAAAGAAAGATTTTATTTGAAAATAATTAGCTTTATTTTTTCCTGCAAAAGCTTCACCCTGAACACTGAGATTACACAAAAGTATGGTCCTCAATTAGCAATTATCTCTGCACAACATGCCCATAATATGTCTACATGCCAGGTTGGTAGTATAAAATGTGATTTTTATTTTCAAGTTGAGGCCATTGTGTGTCAGAATTGACCACAAGAACAGAACTTCCAATTGGTAAATAGGAACGTATCAACTAATTTAAGATATGTAAAGAGGAGCTTCTTAAATGGGAGCTAAGACTGAATTTGAGTCAGTTATTTCATGATGACAGAAAAAATAACACACTAATGCTCACAAAAATAATTTTACATTTCTCATTGCGCACACACCCTATACAGTACACTCTAGTATCTCAAAGCTTTTTTACTCCAGCCCTTGGCTCTCAGAGTACTGATTCAAGGTCTCAACCCCTTTGTATCGAATAACTTTAATTACACACAACGGGGAAAAACGAGAGAGAGAACGAGATGGGGAACGAGGGGTGTGGGAGAGAGCAGTGAGCAGAGTGAGATGTGAGGGACAGAGAGAAAGAAGAGACCTTGGAAAGGATAATTCTGCTTAAGTCTGTGAAAATATGTACTTTGAAAGCACTGTGATATATTCAGGCATACATCCCTGTATAGCCTTGTGCACACGTGCAAACATGCACAAACAAATATTGACTCTGCTCCGTGTCTGCCTGTAATAATTATCTTTTCTACAAAACCATATGTTATTATATACACTAATATTTTACACAGCCTTTATCGCTAATGACACTCCATAGGCCTTAGGCACTCATGTACATACTCAAAACTGTGGGGTTGTCTCTGTTAAGGACTAAAAGACACATTTGCTTGCTGGCTAATTGGCAGCCGTTGTTGTATTTAGCAACATTTTTAGCTGCAAGAGCAATGAAACACCACGACATCCTATTTGAAACTACAGCAATATTGTGTTCCCATTAAGATCTAAAGCTTTAAGCTTATTTTATAAACGTTGTCAAATTAAAATACAAATGAGTGTATGTTTTCATCAGCTACTGTCTGGATGTGGCAATGTTATATAAGCAGTAAAGAACCAGTATTACAGAATACATTACAGAACCAGTGCCATTCTGATCAGCTGCTTTGGCACCATCTCAAACCAGGCGAGTTGTGGTGGAGTAACGGGCTATTATGTCCAAAGCTGCCGAGACCCCCTTTTTTTCTTATTTTTTGGAGCTGTCTGTTTAAGGGAGGGCATGTTTGCTGAGCAGCATGACACGGTCACTTTTGTCTACATCAGAAGAAACCAAAGCAGGTGCTGTTTCCATCATAGAATCTCTTTTTCCCCTAAACTAGCTTATAGTAACATTTTTTCTCTTGAACTCACACAAGCATCACACTTACCAGCACTTAATGTATACAGACATCTAGACAGACAGACAGACAGACAGTTGTTCAAAAACAGTATTCATCCATAGCCATTATGCTGTTTAAATATTTAATCTGTACTTAACAAATGTGAACTGCTGTAGCCTTTGTTAAAGCTCCACTTTCAATTGTTTTACATGCTGCTGCAACACCATTGCTTCAGCAATGAGGAAGGCTGTGTTTGAAAATTTGTTGTGTTGTCTGTGGGGCTAATGCAATACCAGTCCTGGATACTCAAAGGATAGAGTCATAGTATCGCATACTATCAGTGGAAAAAATATGCAGGTTCCCGTTCCTCCTCCATCTCTGCTTTAACAACTTTGCCATTGTTTTGAAACTGTGATTAAAGTTTTCATTTGTCATTATCATTATGATAAATATTGCCTGTACCTAGAGGTACAATATAATCAGAAAAGATGTGAAAACAGGTTTATTTGCATTGCAGATCCTCTAGGATACATGCAATAACAGAGTCACTATGTGCACTGATAGAATACAATAACCACACTGTTTAAGCAATCCTGCACACAAACATACACACACATACACACACACAGGTCATCCATCTAAAGCATCTAAATTTCCCACCCATATGCTGGAGTGCAGTTTGTATTGAAACAAACAGGCACTGCTAATGTTGCCATCTGGTAGAACACACTATCCGGTCCAACACTCGACTCTGGTGCACAGCGTATCAACAAACTACCTCAGCACCGCAGGTTATTATGAAGGCTTCTGAAAACAAACAGGGACATATTTGAACAGTAGATAGGTAATAAAATAATGACGCAATATATCAAGACAAGCAAATCTGTCAAAAATGTGTCAGATTATAAAAAATATGAGTGTTTCTTTCCATTAACACCAAATGTCTACTCCGGTGTACAATTTACAGTCATATTGTCACTCTCCTATTAAGTCACTGCTGTCAATCACGCAAAAGCATATTAAAATTGAGCCTTTAGAGAGACAGATTTCCTCAGAACATCAATTACACCGTTATGGAGCAGTTGGTTAAAAATTCCTGTGCATCAAGCCATGACCATTATGGGGATATTTCCATAACAGATTTGAGCTGCTTTGATATACGTACAATACATGAGTTTATTGAATCATGCCACTTCTTAATCCTTCTCCTCCATCCCCTCTGCTCTCTCCCCTCTCTGATTTTTTTCCTCTTCACCCTTTCCTCCCTCTTCTTCCCTCTCTGTGTGCCCAACTGTGGAAGGCCAAAAACACTGTTCTTATTAGAACTGAGGTTATTTGTTTGCTCCAATTATTTTTTTTTTCCTCACACAGTTTGTTTTCTATCTGGAAGGCTCCATAAAACAACATCTGATCGATACCAGCCTGCTGCCACTGCTGCTGAATCTCCCTCCCACCCTCTCTCTTTCCCTCTGGAACCTTGAATTCATCCCATCCCATTGACCCTCAGCCAAAACCCCTGCAATAAACCCCCCACCCTACACACACACACACACACACACACACACACACACACATTAAAGTGCAATTTCCCACAGTTCCCCATACGTATATATACACACACACACACACAGGCGTGCTCCAGTTGACACACAGTGCTGATACGCCAACTGTCTGATTACCGCCAGGCCTCTCTGTGCAAATATTTACTAGATCCCTGAATAACTGACAAAATAAAACATAAGCAGGGAATAAATTAAGAAGAGGGAAAAACACTGATCCCAACCTGAGAGAGAAAGATATCTACCACAAGTAAATATCTGATAAGAGGAGGGAATAGAGGAGGAGAGTCAAAGAGTAAAGAGACAAGATGAAATAAAAAGTAATGGACAGGGGAAAAAAGAGAAGTTGAAAATAGAGAGGGGAACCAAACTGGACAGAGGGATAGGGGGAAAAGGAGGGAAGGGTGGAGATGAAGATGGAAAGCTAAGACAAATCCCCTCTTAATGTGCTAAGCTTTTCTCCATTAGGGAATACCAAGTGCATGTGGAGAGAAAACCAAAAACGTTTGCACAATTTAGGTCAACTTGACTTCCTTATCTAGGGCAATTTTTAAACTACCTATAAAAGTAAATAACATAATATATCATTATACTGAGAGGAATCAATCTACTTAAGACAAGATGATCAGATGCTGGAGTTGAAGACAAGTGCCATGAGGGACCTGAAGCGAATTTAGAGAAACAGAGGTTGATGTGACATGGCATCTGACAGCATAAAGGCTGACAGGGTGAGACAGTTTGACATTTTAGCGGGAGGCACGACAAGCGGGAGGCTTACCCAAAAATGATCTGATCGTAAAGAAGATCGTATGGCGCTGTAACTCACACTGCGTCAGATAAAGTTCATCGTCAAACAAAATCAGTTAGCTGATGTTAACACCAGTGCATGGGAAGATAAGAGTGACTAATGAAAAGAGGTAAGGGTCACTAACATCATGGATTACCAAAATATCACCTTTATGGCTGGGGAAGTGAACTACTGGGGGACAGATTGTTCGACCGTTCATCCATAATCACAAAGCCACATTTACACTCTGCTCCATACTACTTTCCCTCCACTCTGCTTTAACAAGAAGCAAGAGCGTGTCTGTGCATGGCAGAATGATTACTCTAGCTAGGACACACTTCACCTTACTTTTGTTTAGATGGGAATAAGCAGTCACTGAGTTGCTGAACTAGCAGGGTGCACTAATGGCCCAGCAGTGGTGCTCTGCACATCCAGTGGCCTAAGCAAGGAGCAATGGACCCAAAAGCTTCTGTCCTAATCCTGGTCACCCATGTTACCTTGCAGATTTACTTGTGTACTCTACAATGGAGTACCTGCAGCAAGAGCTATGCCCAGCTCATAATTTCACTTGCTTATACGAGTATGATGCAATTTAATTGACAATTCAGAAATGATGAATGTTTTTCTTTCTTTATTATCATTCCTAAGTGGACCCAAACCATGCACGGCTCTTTCAAAGTGCTGCTGCACTTTGCCACTAATTAAGGGCCATTTTCCTAAAGCACAGTGAGGGTTTTTCACTTGCCTTCTGCTCTTTGATATTTTGGATGACTCGCTAGAGCAGAGGAGGAGAAGCATAATATGGGAAGTGTCACTGGCAATCCAGAGGTGCACTGCCATTTTCATGTCAAGATTGTTCTCATTTGGCATCCGCTGATTTCTTGAACCAGGCTGGTCAGACCGTGCATGTTGCACCCATTTTCTGATATTTTTGTCACTTGAATTTGTTAAGGCATATCCTTGATGCTGGTGCATCAAAGATATTAGGGGGTGGTCAATAAGCATCTGAAATTCCCTTTTCTCCACACCTTTTCTTACACCAAAATTAGAGGGTTTGCATCTGATACTTTCTGTAACTTTCCAAAATCACTAATCCTATATTCACGCCTACTTCATGCAGCAATTGGCCGAGTGTGTGGAGGTGTGAAAGCAAACTGGTTTTTAACTTCTATCTCAAACTCTCTTTTTCATTCTTCACACAACTCCTGTTTAGCAAGTTTAGTTAGTTTTCAGTATTTAGCAGTTGAACTTTATGTTTCTTCAGTATAGATCTATGCCAAGGAATAGCCTTTGCAATTTTGTATGTTTGTCTTTTCAAAATAGCTCAATTATGATAAAATATGGCCTATTCATACATTGATTTTGGTGACCCAATGACCTTCTCTGTAGCACCACAATCAGGACAATCTTTCAATACATGCATTTCAATTTGTTGTGCACATTGATGCTCCCAATAGACAGAAATATATTGATATCAATGACTTTTCTTCCATCACCCGTCTAACTACAATTTACCCTGCTTTGTAGAATCATTTTGTCATGTGCCCAGTACAATGTTAATGGCAGCCTGGGGAGACTAGGCCTTGAAAGAGACCTGTACCATTTTGATTGCTTTAATGGCTAGCAGATGACTACCTAACTAAGAACCCTACTTATGCCCACATCTAGCAGGTTGCTGCGCCCAATCCGGTGCAGGATAGTACATCATAGGGTGTGGTCAAAAGAGCTTGAACCTTTTAACCCATGGAAGTCAATGCAGCTGTGCCTTTCCTCCATAATAATAATCTCCAAACTGTGACTGGATAACAGGACAGTCTGTGTCCTCATTACAGTTCATTCAAGCACATACAATTGGTTGGCTTGCCCATACCAGTTTGGGTTGTTTTAAGGTGTTTCACTCAGTTTTAGTTGATAGAATTCTATCAGAAACATGCATGCCCTTGCACATTCTCAATGATGGGGTGCTGTGTATTGCACAGCAACACTTTGCCTTTGCTGACCTACAAGCTTCTACAGTTCAGGATCTGTGCTGCTGCCAATTCATATTCAGGCAGCATGAGAGAGCTGTGATACCAACTACTGTGTACAGTGCACAAGGGACAAATACCCTAATCCCCAAGGTCCACTGAGCATTAGATTGCTTTCACACAGATAAACTGGTGCAGCTGCAGGCTTCTTATTTCATGCCCTTAACAGGTATACCATTTACGTAGCTTCATATTTACACTCTTGTTTATGATGTATTGTGTTTTGTGGTAGAGTTTCAACTACTCAGTCTTGGTTTCTTAAAGAAAGTACACTCACTCGCCTCCTTGCCTCCTTCTGGGTATCTATCAGTGGCATTGTGAAATCAAGGTCAAAAGCTAAAAGTGCACATTTTAGGCTCTGCACTGTAGACATGATAGATATAGACTTTGCTTGCATGCTTTATGTACATACTAAACCTTTGAACTCATGCCATTACTCACGCAGTAAATATGGATCATTTCCAAGTCAATGAAAAAACAGCAACTGTCAAAAATATGCTGCAATAGATTGGAAAGTGAATGTGGAAAAGGGTTTGGAACACATTCACGTTATTTTCTACACTCAGACAACAGTGAAATTAGTCATTAGTGCCACGCATAAAAAGATGGTGGCATATCCTGGGCAAATGTTTTAAGAATGGGGAATTATTTCTTCACTGTCTGACCCATAAACATAAGCATGATTCAATCAGTCAGTGACTGACAGCTCTTTTGCCCCCATTGCTGGATGAGAAATTGTTGAGGCTCTGGTGTAATGAAGGTTTATTTACACTTTTAAGACAAACATACTGTAGTTGGCACACTTCTGGTTTCTGTGCCTCCAGTGTATGGTTGTATTTCAGTGATTTTTGATTTTTTTAAGCGTATACTCTCAACTGCTCTGCTCTGGGAACCAAATGTTAAAGAGAAGGGTAACATAAATATTACTCAGATATAAAAGTGGTTTTATTGACAAAGGAGAAGCATATTCTGGGAGCATATGCAAATGCTAGGCTTTCTCGAGTTCTTTAGTTTGTCACTGAGCACAATCTCTTTCAGTTTCTGTACAATGTGAAGGATCTGGTCATACTCAGCAGTAGTGGCACCATAACAATCAGGTTTTTCAAAAAGAAGTACTTAGCCAGCATCTTCTGAGAGGCAGAAATGGAAGACACTAGACTACAGGAATCCCTACATAATCTAAAGAGACCTCCATATGTGATCAGTGCTATCATGTCTCCCTTATCTGCATGCAGGGATGTCTGGTTGGATACATTCGCTGGAGCAGTTCCCAGCCACACCACCCACCATGTGATAGTGGGCAGCAGTGTTTGATCACTGTTTGGTTCACAGAGGTCTGCACACACCTGGCCACCTGTTTTCTCTCATGTAGCCAGTGTAGAGGAAACTTGGAAAGACATCAGTTTTCTCAATGACACGTGCCATTAAGAAATGGCCAATTTCAGCCAAGACAGCAGCTTTAATTTTGACTGGTTTTGCTGGCAGCAAAATTTGTTTTGTGCAAGTCTGACAGCAGGGTCAGCCTTCATGTTGTCCACAAAGTTACATATGTGGGCAGTTTTAATAGTAATACTGGAGAAAAGTTTTCTATTTTTTAGTGGGAAGATATCCATCCAGGATTTACACTTTAAATCTTCCTGTAACAATTTCTGCTATGTCTTTTAATGTAACACTCTGCCACCTTGATTATGGTGTTAGGTCTATATCTATTTTGAGATTATTTCTGTCTTGAATGCCTTCATGTAGTTCTTTTTCTTTAAATGGACTGAAATGCACTCACCGTCAAGTTGGTTAATCAGTCTCTGAGAGTCTCAGAAATCTATCTAATCACTCTGCAAAATCACAAGTTAATTTTTTATCAATCACTGTGATTGGTTGCATCTGTAGCCCATTTCAAGCCCCATTACCACCAGCACTGCATCAGTACAGACATTTAGACCTTATAGTACTGGTGAATAAAAGGGCAGATTTAGGCTTAAAGCCTGACACTCCATTTCCTAGTATGTTACATCATAGTTTTCTTTCTGAGAAGATTTCTTTCTTTTTTTTCTTTTTTCTCTCTGATATCTAACTTGATAGATTTATTTTGTCAGACACTTATTTATATTTCATAATTGCCATTAGTATTATTTTAACTAGAATTACGCATTCTAGAAAATCTATCATATCTATCTTTTATCTGCTTTCAGGATATTCCTCCAAAATTACACTATGTTGGCGAAATCTCTCCATTAATATACAATATCTTGTATGGTTTCCAATGTGATGGGAGTCTGACTTCAGTTAATTTTAGATGGTGTTAGGTTTTTTTTTTACTTGTTAAGTCCTTTCTTAAAACATGTTGCAGCATTACAGAGAAAGAAGTGACTACAATACACCAATATTCAACCTCTGAATGATCAATTATGCCCTAGCTAACAAACAAAAGCCCAAACGTCCACGCTGTCAAGACCCAAGAAAGTGACTGAACTGAACTAGAAGGATGTAAAGTGATCAATAAATGTGATCAGCAGAGCGCACGGCTGGTTGAGTGGGCCATTTCAGGCTCTATTACCTTCACTGATGGTGTGAGAGAGGTCAAGATGAGATTTGTCAACAAATAAATCCCTAGACTGTCAGATTTTCCAACCATTCATTCATTTTATTAATCTGATTATCCATCCACATCCTTGTACCTCATTTATTTGTTTAGCCTTTGGGTCTTTCCAGGTCATTGAGATCAAATATAATATAAAATAATATACAATTATATATATATATATATTACACTCATATATTACACTCTTTTGTGTAATTACTCTTTTGTGTCATCTGAATTAATTTTCTACATAGTTTATACGGATATTATTGACACACTGAAAAATGCCAAAATTTTGGAATTAAGAAGCAGAAAGTAAAATTGTTTAGTTCATCGCAAGAAAAACATTTCCACACTAGGACCTTTTGCATTTTTAGTATTTAGCATTTTGTCATGCAGTGGTCAGCTGCACTCCAAATAAGTGTAATAACTGCCACACTGGGAGGCTTGCCCAAAACATCCGTGTGGGAATTATTAAACCTATTTGGAGTGGTATCCTAGTTTTTCTTCTTCAGTATTTACTGGTTTAAGGTTCCAACACCCATTTTTCATGATATTATGAGTTGAGTACTCAGATATTCGACAGAGAGACAAATCCAAACCAAACAAACTCATGTTCAATCAAGAAGTCAGTCAAAACCAATTGATTACGTTTTATTGTTTGGAGACCAGAGTAATTATGATGGCAGCAAAGGAGGAAGTCATCTTAAATAGTATATAGGGCATCAAAGTCTGTAGTGGGAGGAGGTTGGGGCAGATGGATGGGTCACATAAGTCATCTAAGAAATGGGGTCTGAGTTCAGAAAACTTTCAAGGATAGTAACTTTAAATTTAGAAAGGCTGTTTGATGTTACACTTAAGTGCCAGTGTCTGATCCTTTTTATGCTGTCATGTTATATATGTGTTTGTTTCTTAATACCAAATCTTCCCCTCATGACTGAAATGGACAGTGGGATTGTATGTGATTTTATATATACTGGAGAAAAAAAAACTATGATATGTTATAAAAGTTTTACTCAACACCAAGACTTTTTTGGCCTTAGATTTCATTCAGTGCAGATGCTGAATCTCTTGTTGAATTTAGAAAAGATAAATGGTCATCAACTAATGTTGGAGACATAATTTTGAACCTGACAGTCATCAGTCATAATGATAATAATGATTCAAAGGTAATTTCAGCCTGTTCCAGGGCTCTTACTTTACAGTACAGCAATTTCCCTTTTCAAAGTTTGATACTGAGAGAGAACAGAAGAAAAAGCAGTAATGTGCCTGCTGAAAAAACCACTGTGAAGATTTAATAGCTTCTTGTTATTTAATGGTTTTAACCTATAACGGCCCTTTTTTGTGAAACGCTGAAGCCTAAAACTTTCCCACTGTATCTTACTGTTTTTAAAGTCAGTGTCTCTGTACATGACATTTGCAGCATTTTAAAATCAATTTTAGTCTAGCGACACTCTGCTCTTAAGCACCTCTTAAAAATTGAGTTTAGGCTCACATCACAGCAAAAGTATGCAATAGATTCTGAATGGGGGTCACAGGCACTAGAGACTTGCTGAGTACAAAGAAGAGTATCATCTTATTGACAGGTCCTGTAAAGCGGTGAAGTCCAATAATTCTCCACTGTCGAGTATCATTATTTTGATAGTCCATTGTTGGTTGAATTGTCACAATCACCTCAGTTGAATAGGTCCACTGACCCTGCAGTGTTCTAGAAAGCAATGATTATTGATGTGGCAACTGACTGCTTGTGAGGAAGACTAGTGAGCAGGTCAAAGATTAAGTATTTCCCAATCAGACTGGAACCACAGCATCAGGAGAAAAGACAGAGATGTATGGGAAAAGAAAGGTGAGAGAACATGTTAAAATTCTTAGAAGAAGGAAACAAGAAAGAAGGAAAAAAATGGACAGATGGAGGAGAAGGAAAGGAAAACAAGGGATGGAGGATTTAAAAGAGAGGGTAAGGACTGAGAAAAATTAAAAAATGAAGTACTGAAGGACAGTAATGCCTAATGTAGAATAACAAAGTGACATATTAAGCTCCTTGCAGGGATTGAGTGAAATGTTTCTCTAAGCTTTTACCCTGAATATTTGTGCTCTGACACTCTCTTGGCTAAAAAGCTGTTCTTAAAGAAGAATGAAATGTGACAAAGTACAGAGCTAGTACTACCCCCTCTGTCATTTAAAGTCTGTTAAACAAGTCTAAAGGTCAAGAAATTAAAAAAGTGTATCTGTGGTCTGGGAAGGTGGCCATATTTTTAGACTTATGACTTAAGACTTAAGACTTAACACCTTATGTGGAATACCTGTATAATGGAGATATTTCCACATCAGAATACAAAATTCCCAAGGCACATTGTGTATAATACATTGCATACAAACACCTGCTCTTTCTTTTTATTACTGTGTTTGAAAAGCTATGAGGGAAACAGCTACACTCCACTAAAACTCATCTCTCACTTTCTCGGTAATGCAGTTGACAGCTGACTTATTCGTGTGCTGGTGGGAAGCTCTAAAGTCTAAGATGTGACAGTTGGCTGCCAAAAAGCACTGTATTCACAGCTAAATTGTCAGAAAATCAAACCCACAATGTGGTCTGACTCGTGCACAACAGTTTCAAGGGGACACAGTGTGGCACACTTGAAACCAGTGTTGACATCTAAGTAACTATATTACTAGATGTTACTTTTAACACTCCTTTAGAAATTACATTTCATAAAATAGTCTGGATAACATAATGCAACGTCTTTGGCATAATAGCTTCTTTTCAATAATGTCACAATACTTGTTTGTGACTCTGTAGTCCTCTTGCTCACTGTGGCTGTGACTCTCTCTGTGTTTGGTGAGCTGGAGAGAGCAGTTGACTGCACAGCAGCAAAACTGAAACAGGTAACTGATTGCAGAGTATGCACAGCATGTGTAAAAACCACAAGGTTTACTTGTTCCGGTCACTCAGTGTACCTAACTAATGGGCTGCACTCACAGTCTGGCAAACTATTATTATTATTATTATTATGTGCTGTGAAATGATGGATCTGAATACATCACTGTTTGAATGTAACTTAATAGTTGTATCTTAATAAATTATTTCCCAGCCTGAATGATCAAGTGCTTAATACCAGTAGGGGACTATTTCATACATTTAAAAATGTAATGTGTTTAACATAAACACAATATTAAATAGAAGGGTCTTGTTTTTATTAGGTTAAATATTCTTAAATTGGAACTCTACCAATTAGAGTCACATACAGTGTAGATCTCAACTGAGGATGCATCATAATCTGTCAGACACTCTTAATAGTGGTTAGACCAAGTTCAGTGGGCCAAACATGTATAATAAGAAATCATCTGCATATAAGGATATAAAAGCAGGGATGGCCAAATGCAGTAATTAACTTATGAGGAAAACTTTATTATGACATTATGTGATTATGCATAGCCCGCATTATATATTAATTAATGCATTCAAATACTTGATAGTAGGGAATTACTGGATTTTAACCCTTAATGTTGGAAATACATGATATTCTCCCTTATCTACTGAGCCTGTGTTGTATGTAAATTTTAGCAGTATGTGCCTGTTTACATATCAACAGCAGACTTTGCCCGTGTATGCTAATGCAGCTGCTTATCTTCTTGCATCTTGTAATGTCCCTTCTCTGACCCATATTTATAATCCACAGCTGTTGAACTCCTGCCTTCCTTTCCTCTTGCACTGTCTCTCTTTTCCTCATCTGTAGGCAGGTGCTTGTCTGCTAGCACTGACAAGGTAATGGAGAGATGGGATGTGCACAGACTACTGAGCAACTGGCTACACCTCCAAATGCAAACGCAAAAGATGAAAATAAGCAAAAGAAAGAATTTTGGGGATAAGATAAAGGAGTGAGAACCAAGAGAGAAATGGGGAAAGAGAAAAAGTGTGTTAGAGGAGAGGAAATTTTGAGAAAAGCAGCAGAAAGAGAACAGCAACTCAGACAGGGAAAGAAATGGAAACTCTCTGGGGATGGCAGACAGGGAACACCACCAAGGACAATTTCAGCATCAATAGCAAAAACCCCTTCGAGAGAACAGTCTTGTTGAGAGAGTAAGGTGGTTGATGCTGCTAATTGCTTATTTTCAGGTTTGCTGCTTAAGCATCTGCATTTCCATACAAAGTGACTGACAAGATCCAAAGCCAGCGGGAAGAAAACAAGGCTCAATTTTTCTCCAGGGCATTCTGTTGCTGTGTGTGTGATAAAGTTGAAACTGTGAATAATTTATAAGATTTGATGGATGCTCTTGTCCATGTGTTTTCCAGGGTGGTCCCAAACCTTAACCTCCAGGCACTATTACAGTCAGCAGGTGTTAGACATTGCAACCATCCAATGAAAGAATTATTTCCTTTGAAATCAATAAAATATGCTGTACTGTCTGCCTTACATACAGCAGGGTGCAATACACAATGAAAAAACTGACTGTTTCTTTACTAGCTGGTTATAATCGTCTTACAATGAATTTACATTGGCTTTGATCCTGCCACCCTCTAATGTTGAATATGTATCATATTCTGTGCTATTATAGCCAAATGCAAATCACACAAGACCACCTAATTGCATCTTTTTCTCCTCTCTAGTGTCTTTGTCGTCTCTTTTCACAGAAACTGGTATTGAACTTAATGGTGCTGCTAAGGAATTTAGACCTGAGCTATTTTCCGCTGTTTTAATCTCAAATCAAGTATAGCTAAGTAGAACTTACAATGTGTCAATGGACTTTTTGGGCCCACTGACACGTTGGACACAATGCCAGGTTTCCAATACACTTGATGAATATGTGCTTTCTGTATTTGTTACTGTCAGTTTGAGAACAGAAAGTGGGGGGAATTTGTGAGTGTATGTGCAGGGTGTTTGGTATATGGTGTTGCTTTCACTTTGTTCTGTGATTTGTGGATTAGTTAGGGTTGTCTCTTTTCTCTCTGTACTGACCTGAGACATTTCAACTTGATAAATGCTTTATATAGTAGGTACATTTTGAACATGAACCAGAAGAAGCAAATTGTATGGTGGAAAACAGTGACTACAGAGTTTGCTCGAGAACAGTATTACATTCAGTTCATCATAACAGAGAATAAGTTTACTACCCTGATCACAATACAATCTTTTAATGTTAGATATCCCATTCTACTGAGTCTAATGAGACTGTTTTTTCCTGCATGTTATTCTGCCTGCAATATGTTAAATATTTCTGTATTTGTTTTACCCAATTCAGCTCTGCTCATGTGCTAACACTGGTTGTCATAGTGTCAACTTAATTGAAATTGCATGCTGCTGTGTTATTCATTTTGTGTGTTCCACAGTTCACTTGTGGCTCTCTTGCTCCCACTGTTGTGCAGTGGAAAGTGAGGCATTTTTGACACATTTTGATATGCATACAGAAAACAACCTCATCGGTGTCACAAATGTTAGTGGTATAAAGTTCCAGGAGTGTTAAACTAAAAAAACATACAGCTACCATTGTGCACCAGCATGTCATGCAATACACTTTGCAGCAGTTCGCATCACTGCAGCATGGCACATCTGCAAATCCACAACACATTTTATATTTATCATATAAAATAAATGTGGAGTCTTGCTTCTGTTATATCACTTGGAGAGCCTCTCCAGCTATGGCTCACCAAGCAATGTCTTCTTCAGACATACAATAGTGTCAGTTGCAGAGGTTTGGTTTTTTTCCTCCTAATCATGGCAGCTACCAGAGCGCTGGAGGAGAAATGCTATCACCTGACAAGAGCTGAAGTCATGGTCCAATAATCAGGATGTGGCAAGTGAGGAAGCACGTCTCAAAAGAGAGCTGCTATTATATGGTGGCTGTCTTGGTGCATGTCAGAGGGCACCGGTGTGTTTTGGACTGTAGTTTGACTAAAGTTGTTTTTCTACTATCTGGAAACTTGCTGCCAGTTAGGAAAACTTAATGGATATTTTAAAGATGCCAGTGTGTTATTGAATACCTGCATATTTTGTCTAGATACTGTGCATCTTAGGGCAAATCCATTCTGTCCTCCAACAAGCCACACTCTGGCTACTCTCCATCTTAATCCTTACTGACCAGAGTACTGTTGGTCTTCAATCCTGTTGGGTGGCAAATTGCATTCACCTTGTATCCCAGGTGGGGCCGGATTTGATGAACAGAATGAAAAACCAAAGTGCCCTTGTGCCCTTGAGAACCAGAATTAAAAACCACTGAACTAGAACTTCATTGAGCATGTTACCTGGAACTCACCAGAGACAAATGACTGTAACCTACTTAGCTGTGCTGTGGTTTAAAAAAAATGCTGCATGCTGCCCTATGACCATAGACTGTATATATGACATAATTCAGAAATGACTGGATTTGTCACAAGACTTACTCTTGAGACCCACCTCAAGAATGACATTATGAGTTGAACTGTATGAACAGCACACTGTGTCTCAGCCTGACCCAGCATAAAAATAGATAAAAGTGCTGCAGGTCCACTGGGTCTTGGCCTTCACCTTTGATAGAATCAGCATAACCACTTATTCTATCCATAAATAATTTCTCCTTGATATTAAAGGAAATGTGTTATAAAAATGCAAGAAATGCAAGATGGCTTTTATATATGCATAGTGCTTCATACACAGCATTAATATAATCATCCTCTAAACCTACCAATAATCATCCCATTCACACATTATATTATTCCCACATAGCACATATTACTGAAACACTGGCTTGTTCTGCAGCATATTCATGACAGTGTCAGTGATTGCATTTAAACAGCCTTAAACCTGTTCATACCCATCATGCAATTCATGTTCAGACTCAATAACCTGCCACCCACCACTGGGACATCAGCCTTGTGGACATCACTGTGTTTGCTTTCCTACAAGCTACATAAAGAATTTCAAAGTCCCAAGACGAACAGTACTGTAGCATAAATACAGTGCCCTTGCTCCAAACTGTACATCGGCAAATCCAACATGGATAATGAAGCACAAAAAGCAGCATCAACAAACAAAGCCCCTTGTTCTGAAACACAAAACGCAAGCTTTAGAAATTGTAGCCCTGGAGAGGATTAAACCTCCAATTAGAGTTAGTATCTACTGTATAAACATATGTAAGAGTGGAGGCCCTTTGGATTTTAACTTTGGGAAAAGGTTTCCCTGATGGTCTTTTGGCTTGTTATGGTGTTTTCATGCAATCATTGTATTTCATTTTACATACAGCACACAAAGAACATCTTCACACATCAGTGCATTGGGTATAGTACACATTCCAATGTCTTTAACCTATTATAAGGAACACAATACCACTTATATTTAATGTTGCCTTGAACTTTAGCCAAAAAAACAAAACAAACAAAAAAAAAGAATCCATATCAAGCCATATTTACCTTAAAGCATGGTTATTTGAGCATTCCCTGAGTCATTCAAATGTTTAATCCTGTACAGTTTGTTGTGAACACTTATAATTTCAAATATCCACAATCAACTGCATTGTTGCAGTACTTGGCTGCCAAGCTACTCAAGTGTGTTACCACTTTAATGGTCTCGCTTTTCCCAGGATTAGGCTCTTTTGCTGGAGGTCCATTGTTGAGCATGTTGTCCACACTCCTTTTATTATTCTCTGTGCCAGAGAGATTAAAGGCCCCCGTGCTCAATGGTCGTCTGTCTGTTTCATTTTTTGTACACTTGTTATCTTTTTCTTTAAGCATAATGCAGAAGAATGAGGGTTAGGATGAAAATCTGCATATCCTAAAAAGTTCTAAATAATGTAGCAAATATTATAAAAACACTGAACTTCATGCATCTGTAACTTCATAACACCCATTTCCCAAAACATTATTAGTATTTCCTAGTGCCTGTGTAATCATAAACTGTGTAGTATAAGATTACACACTCACTCTCTTGCTTAGCACCACCAAGTCATCATGCATCACCACGCTGAGCTCACTTTGGTGTTGTTTTCATCATTCGTATCCTTTTCTACTTTGATTCACTTTGGAGCTGACTGAATTACATTAATTAGCTCACATCTGTCATCACCTTACATGGGTTGTAGGGGCAACCAGGACCTGGAGAGGAAACAAGTAAGTGGCTGTGTTTTAACGTCACCTTTTGATGACATTTCTTCACATGCCCGCATCATGTATATTTTAAATTTATCAAAGACAAGAAGAAAGCACTCTCCTCCGGGGCAGTGCTCTCTCTTTGACGTTAAAGAGAGCTATTAGTAGGAATTGCATAAAGGGAGTCATTTTAGCACAGTAACCTGGGTATATGGAGATAAACGGTTTAGCGGTGACTGTCATTAATGAAGACAAGCTCATTTCAACTCAAATTATCAACGCCTCTCAAACCATGAAAGCTGCCTTCTTTCTGTGTGTATGTGTGTGTGTGTGTGTTCTAATACCAAATGTCCTGACAAGGATGGAGAGGAGAGGAAATTTTTCATATAGTATTTACAGTAGCAACCAGGCATTTTATGATCAGGGCATACATTTAGAATTCAAGTTACTGTTTGGTTTGGTATTAAATCACAAGTATCCAAATAACTGTGTTATTTAAAAGGCTTAACTGACTAAATTTACATGTGTAAAACTAAACACTCAGATACTCAATTAATTTCTCCTCTCTAGAGGGAATTTTCATTCATTAGTTTATTATCTTATTGTCATAATGGTTAAGTGTACTGTAGATCCAAATAAATCAAGTAGTCATTTGTAGAGCTTGTTGAATGAAACACTCTGGCTTAGAATAGGAGATGTGCTAAAAATACAGAGGCCCTGATTTTGACAGGTCTCTGTCTTCTTCCAGAGGGACAGAACAAGAAATATGAAATTGCTGATGGAGGGTAAACAAGACCTCCAGACGGTGATAGCATTTTCCATCACCGCAGTAACCAAAGTGCCACAGTACTGTCTGAATGATTTTCAGTGATTGGTCCAAGCTCTCAGTAGAGCTACAGTCATTTTTGGTGAAGCAGTCATCCGGTAGCCCTCCTACTGTACAACCATTATATTAACTCCTCAGATTTTAGACACCACCCTGCAGCTGATAATATACATTTACACATATATTGACTTTACTGATCATAGGCACAAATGTTCAGAAAAACCTCATGAAACCACCTCTGAGGGTGGCTGTTGAACAACACCGAACGTGAAGCATGATTGTGACAACAGTAATGTAATGTGTCTCATCACAGACAATGGATGTATTGGCTCCACTCCAGTCTCTTTAAACTACTGTCTGGCTACTTCATTATCATTTATTCAATTTCAAAGAATTTTTGAGATCTCTGTCTTGCAATATAAGCCTGACTTACGTGTGATATTCAACAATTAATTATACTACGACTAAATACTTTCCTTTTAAACTTCAACTTTTATCTTTGCATGAACACTACCTTCTTAAATGCTATTTTTACTTACTTTTTTTCCCACACTCTAAATTTAGACTACTTTGGAGTGCTGTGTCTGTTAAGGTTCTACTCAAGTTAAAAGTTCTATTCAAGTAAAGTCCACTTACCATTTACCATGGGGTATTTCTCTGTCTTTCTGTCATGTCTTTGGCCATGAAAAAAGTAAATCTACTGATTTACATTTAACTGATTTCATTATTTTAAATTATACTATCCTTCCAAACTGGCTTGACATGCAGGTGAATCATCATCTGTACCAGACAGAGCCCCTGCAGATTTTCTTTGATTTCAGAGACTGACACATATGCTGCCATTGACCTACTGTCAGTCTCTTTGTCTCTCTGATTCAGGTCAGCTGTTTCTATTCCTGAACTGTCTGCCTTTAGAGCCCTGTGTTCCTCTGCTAAAGCCTCACACTTGAGATTGTGATACTGGTCTAAATGTGGCCATGCCTATGATCATAGTTTTTGAAATGTGAAATTGTCATTATTTGGTTTCATCAAAACTGAAATAGCACACCCTTGCAAATACCAGTGAAAATGGCTGCACATCACAATTACATTAATATTTCATGTTTTCCTGCACAGAGATGCAAGGCATGCAAATGAGTTCTGTGGATTGTTCTGTGGAAAGTGTTTAGATACTTGGGTCATGCTATGGACTTAAGTGGTTATGAAATGTTTAGTTATCAGTCAGTCTTTTGAACTGTTTTGATAGACCCAAGATGTCTTTTATTGGAACCTTTTGACTGTGACTGTACCTTAGCTCAACAGGAGACCTATAATTAATGAAATGCCTCTCTGCATCTGACATAACTTTGAAGTCCAGGCGTATTGCAGTGGCTTGGTCTGTGCTGGATTATTAAACACGTCAGGAGTTTGCGTTAAAGCTTCAACAAGCCTCAAGCACAGAACTAGCTGTCCAAGCATATTTTTAAGATAAAGAAGCATATTGCTGGTTCTCTCAAGTAATTTTCAACCCACTCCTTTAAATTTGTTTAAGTTCCACTAATTGGAGCTAAATAAGGTCAAATCTTGTAATATGAGTCTGATTTCAAAGGGAAAATAGAGTAGCTGGGATGGCAGCAGCAGAGATTTTTTTTTTTTACTTTGTCATATCTGATTATTTTTGGTCTGTTCTCATGAACAAGGCTCATTAAAATATAAAACAGTTATACTGTGACCATTTAGAAGCACATCTGTGACCTGTCCTTTATCTATGCAAAGCCTGACTTTAGTGAGAGGTAAATTAAGTCCATGGGATAATACTGAAATTCCATTACTTTGTAGATGTGTCACACAGTAGGTTGTCCTTCTGGGAATAGATGATATTTGCATGCACATCTATTTCAAGCCCATGTGGGGGATTCATCTATTTTGGCCATCTTGTCACCACCAAAGCCTAATGCTGTTAGAGGGAGCCTCTTTGGCAGGTTTTTCACTACACTATGCATGCTGCAACACCACTATTGGATTGAAATCCCACCAGTAACAAGGACATCTCATCTCTTAATCTGCTTGGCACCCAACAGATGAAAGCAGGCTCTCCAAGCAGCTGTCTATATAGAAATTCTTCTTCACCACAACTTAAAAGTTACCTCATCTCGTCCATGACGTGTTGCTTAAGGCCACAAATAGCAAGCCATAGGCTACAATTGGTGGCAAAGGGTAGGATTTGCTACTTGTAGTTGCTTACGGTGGCCTCTGATTTCTACATTTGGCTTAAATTGAGATTTTTTTTTTCTGCAGGTTTGTTGCAGACGTAATCAAACATGTCTGGTTGCTGGAATGACATGCTCATGGGAATGTATACCTGTAGATGTCATGTCATGATGGAAACCACTGAGATACCTGCATATGAAAAACATATGAAAAGTCTCCTCATTTTCCTTACTTTTTGCTTTCTTCACCTGCCCCCTGCTCCAATGCAGAGCACTTGAAATGTACGCTCACACAGCCCTTCACCAGACAGTGGAAATGACTGCTTTCTCTGCTGCATGAGATTTACATTTCATAGTCATAACATGCCAACAAAGGCAATAAACTGTAGTCCCATAAGTAAAACTTGAGGAGTCTCATTGTCAACACCAGGATGGATGCAAATACATAATAGTCTGAATTTAGCCTCATAAGACAGAGATGACAGTAATAAGGGTCTCTTATCTGTATCTCTGTATGTTGCAATCTGTTGTAACATATTGCAACATACATATACAATACGGTACAGAATAGAACAGCATAATTTTTAAATAAAGAAAAAGTGAGTGAGGAGCTAGAAATTTACACTTCATGGAAATGCCTGCCCATCTGTATCAGCCTGAAAGCTGGGATAATGCAGGTATATGCTTCAGGAAAGTCAGCAGCTGTAGCTGTGTTGTCTGGATGTATTCATGTGTCAGTGAGAGCAAGTTAATGCAGAGGGGGAAAAGAAAGTACTGAACTGCTGACTAACAGTTTCAAAGCTCCCTCTTCACATTGAACTGGGGAACCTGACTAAATAGTTAAAGAGTTGAGAGATTGTGTTGGTGGAGCAGAGTGCATTGCCTAGAGACATGTTGAACTGAGGAGATAACACAGATATAAATGAAACACATTATTACGACAATTACCGGGACTCAAAGTGGAGAGTGGATAAAACCATGCAGGAAGAGTGCCTTAGTTTTCATCAGTGGGCTGATGCTGATGGGCTCCTTTACAAAGCTAACATAATGCAAATGTGCTAAGCTAATTAGCTGAATATATGGATTCACAAAGAAGGGATATCAGTAACTCTGCAACAGAAAGGCTTGCTGAGTAGAACTGATCATCACTGCTCTTTCAACCAGAAGGAATCTCTATTAACAGCTGCGTGGTACTTTATGATCACATGATAAAGCAGTGTGTTGTCACTCTGTTAATTCAGACATAACAAATCAAATACAGCTTAGGCAACAATAGTAGGAGGTGTGTTTTGAGCTCTGATCTCTGTTTTGAGTTTTTCTTCTGAGTTTGCTGTATTTTGTACCATGGCTTGCAATATACATGCACACACATTCACAAGCTCACAAACTGAACCCTTACTGCAACAAGTTCAAAGCTACAAAGTCTTATATATCTGAATTACAGAAAATCATAACATTTTCTCTTCTGACATTGCTTTATTCTCTGAATGTAATTTCATACAAGGGACTTTCTGGGATCAGGCTGAACCATTGGATTGATTGGAAATATGATGCCTCTGTGTCTGATGCTACCCATCTGCTGTGATGAGAGGATATTGCTAACTAATGCTCAGCATCTGCTCTGATCTTGGTGCGTCAAAGGATGAGAAAAGGCAAGCAAGATAGCAAGAGGGTTGCACAATATGCTGAATATTTTTAGCAGGACTTTCTGATTTGCATGAGGTCACCACTTGGGCACTGACTCGCCACAGTGGGAGGCACTAAATCACCGGTGACTCAAAGTTTCAAAATATGAGTAACATGTGACTCTTGTCTCTTTTATGAGGTTCAAATTTGCATTTTAGAGGTATTACTATATAACAGGAAACTGTGAAAATATGAAAATGGAACTGTCTCAAATATAGGTGCTACAGTATCTCAAGTAGCAGATGACAGCAATATTAGGTTGCTTTCCAGACCCTAATAGCAAAAAATCATATCACCCAGATCTGGCCCAGAGCCTCCATTAGTCTGTAAAATGAACCCAGGATGGTGTCCTCTGGCACAGTGCACCAGTACTGGTGTAGATCTGGTTAATTTTGTAGTCATTCCTACAAGCCTGCCCCACATCTCTTTTGATTCTGCTTCCTGAGCATAAGGTCCAAATGACACTCTGTAGTGCACACAGCCTGTACCTGGGCTTCATCTGGAACTGGGCAGTAAAACAGATGTGACTTCAACACCAATCTACTAGTTTGGAGGCTGATCCAGCCCAGAGTCAGCTGCTATCTGGGTTGTCTCAAAGGTTATCTTGCTCTGTTTCAACAAGCTCTTGTGAGCTCAACTGTGACTCCCTGAAAAAAAACATGCAAGTTTTCACAGAGGGACCAATGCAAGAGGAAGGCAGTTGAGCTGAACTCTGTGTAAACCAAAGCCAATGCTATCCTCTATATATACTGTATATATTGTTTTTTTTCTGCTGAGAACCATGCAGCAGAGAGCCTTTCAAAGCAGACGATTCTCATGAGTTAAAACACATGAGAAATGTGTTACCTCAAAGCATACATTTGACTTAACCATTCCAAGTCCTTTGCTTCTGAAGAAAACAGGCATCATTTGTGCTCCAATGGTTGCTCTCATGACAGACCACATCTGAAAATGTACAAAACTGGCTTTCATTGCCATATTGGACATCACAATGATCATCCATAGCCGTTTCTCTATTGTGAAACAGTCATAAAGTCTGACTACTGCACCACCTTTAGCTTTTCTTTGTTACTAACGCAGAGATGTGCCATACCTGAGAGTCACGATTTTACTTGAGTCACTCTAGCATGGAGCAGGTTGCTTCTTGTCATAAATGACAGAGTTTCTTTCTCTTTTTTTATTTCTACTTTGGAGCTTGCCCTCATTAACACTGAATCATGACAGTCTGAATGAGGATGAAGTCTAGTTGCTGTAGACATAGGGAGACTTTACTGTCACCAAAGGGACTTTTTTCACTGTATACTGTGGATACCTGTATTTAAATATGACGCAAAACCATTCATATAACCATTCATCATATATTCATCATATCATCATCATATATTATGTACACTGACAATTATTTTATTGCACATGCAAAAAAAAAAAAAAAAAAAAAAACTAACTAACATTATAAATGGACAATGTTTCATGTCATTACAAACGTCTCCATGTATTCACTGGAACAGAAGGGGGATATTCACATTAAATCCTGCTACACACTGAGCCAGTCAACATAAGAGTATGAGGAACAAGACATCATAAGGATGGTAGAGGCAATAGAGTATGTCCTAAATTCAGAAAAAGAAACATGAAAAAAAAACCTCTGGATTATGCTTTTAGAAGTCTTCAAGCTAACTGTTTTCCTCTATGCACTTGCCAAATCAGCCTACTCACCTCTAAATGACACACTTATTATCTCAGCGTGTGTGTTGTATGTAATGTACACTTTTATCCTGCAGCTATAGAATCAGTTAAGGCTGTGATGTTTCACAAGTGAAACAACTTGAGTACAATTTTACAATCGTTCCTTGGTGTTGTGGAACAGCGTTGTAACTGGTCATCTACATGTTTAACTTACTGTTCACTAGACCCCCTCCTCTTAGTTTCTTGTTGCTAAACATTTCAAGCCATTTCAAGCTCCTCTTCTGTCTATTTCAATCCATTTGTCTTTATGTACGTTTTCAATTTGAGCATTTGAGTGAAAATGCTGGAAAGAAAATCTTGAAATATTGCAAAAACATTCTTACACTTGGCTGAGTTGCAACAAAGTTGTCTACATAAACCAGCTCCTAACATTCATATAACAGGAATTATTTATCTACATTAAGTTAAAATTTGCTCTACATTTGGATGGGATCCCATCTAGTGGTTGGTCCAGGATTCCAGTTTCCAGTTATTTAATACTCATAAGACTTCAAGTCCTGGTGTTAAAGTTCATGATTCAAATGCACAGAGTAATGGAGAACACCACGGCTCTTATCTTTGGAGAGTATCACAACTCAGAAAGGGGGACGTCTTTATGGTTTTTCGAGCCTGAAAGACAGTTATTTATACATCTAATCTTAACCGTACTCATATATTTAGAAACCTATAAATGTCTTTCTAGACGCAGCTTAAATGACTAAGACACATTCCCTGCGTGTTGGCCTGAAGTAAACATCAACAATCAAAGGCGTCATGCAGTCATGTTTTGAGGTTGAGCATCTAAAGGTTTGTAATTTATTTATTATTCATCTAAACCCTGAAAACCTCAGTAACAAGTCAAACAATTTTTGGCAGTGGCATGTGAAGAGAAGGCAAGAGGGGTACAAACATCCACACATTTCAGCGGCACTAAGTTATTGTTTCTGAGGAGCGGAGGAAAAAGTGAATGGTGTCCACACACTGAATTAAAACTTCCCAAACTTCCATTGGACTGTAAAATATCCTTCATTCCATCATCCACCAAAGTAGGTTAAGATTATTTTATACAGAACAACAGAATCATACCCACATCATGGCTGTGAGCAGCTGTCAGTATCTGTTTGCTGCTGTAGTAACACAGTGCACGACAAAGACAGAAACTCTTGGATGTATTCTGTAAATACTGGACATCTGGATCCAAAGTGTAATTGTTTGGCTTCAGAGACCTTTGGTATTATTCCAAAAAGCTCTTGGGAGTAATTTTACACTCTTTTTAACCATTTGGAAACTATTGTATATGCCATTTAGCTCTGTAAAAGACTTAATGTGTTTATCAATAATTGCAAATAGAGGCTGTTTCGTTGTGTTTTTTTTAGCTCATTAGTACTGCCTAGGAAAGTATGTCTTTCTAGTTATTCGGTATAACCATTACCAATAGAAATATCAGCCCCCTCACATTAACTGTGATTTTGAACAATGCACGACAGGCAAAATTGTCTGCAGATGCCATTTCACATGTGACTGCAAATTAAGCTGTGTCAGATCACTGATATGGGCAGGAGAGGCAGAGCAGTGCAGGAGAGGGCAGACTTTATTTTTCAATCCAGAAGTCAGTGAAAAGGAGAAATATCTTCACGTCAGATAAAAGGAGGGATACTGTCAAGATAACCACACTTAGGCTTAGTCATTGTGGGCTAAGTAAAGTAGAAATCAGAAGGAAACATCCACATGGGTTATGTGAATGTGGTAGGCCTGAGACAGTTCAACATGTTTTACTTCACCGTATGATATATAACAAGGAGAATGAGAAATTATTTAAAGAGCTCTCTGACTGAGTGTTCTTTCACTTTCAACTTTGCTGAGCCTGAACAAGGATCATCGGTTAATAGAAAGAGGGGTCATCCAGTTTTGCTTGCTACAGAGTAATTTACTTTTTTTTTTTTTCAGTTTTGTATTTTTATTTGAATTTTGCAATGGATGTGGTTTATTGTAAATGTGTCAGATTTAACTTCGGGATTCACTTACTTTTTTCCCAGGGCTCTCAACCACATCCTGTGGTCAATCAGGAAGTATTTTTGTGCAGTTGTCATGGAGATGATTGAGTTGCTTGCTGAGAAGAATCTTATTATATTATCTATATCATATCACGTACAGAAAAGACATGTATAGGATATAGATGATATAAGTAAACTGGGCATAACTGACATATCCAAACCTTAAGGCTATTTTATACAATTCTGCAGCTATCTGTCATCATAATTTTGGTTTTGTTTATAGATAGAAACATCTTTAATGTCCAAAGGGGAGATCTGTTTTACAGCATAGACATATCTCACATGGAAAACATATTCATACTTGCCATAAATACAATACTCACACAGTCACATATGCATAAAGAGACAAAACTCCTGCCATAGAGGCCCCTCCTCCATTTTAAAGTCCTTTTCTACTGACATATTATGTGACTGCATATGTTAAATATTGATTTACATGTTATCATAACGCTTTTGTGCAAGTGATATACTTTTGCATTTGTTTCAACATCATTCCTGGTTTCCTCTAATAAGGGAGGAAAATATAGAGTCCTTTGTTTGCTGTAAAGATCCAGTTTGCTACATTAACCTTAGATGGACATTTTAAATGACCCTAAACACATGGTAGCCCAAAACCACTCTGCTATTACTATTTCTTCACCCATTTTCATTTTCACTTAATTGCATTTAAATCTTCTCATATATGCTAGTGTTGTAATGACAAGGATCAGCTTCCATTTGAAATGAGGGCATGGCTGAACTCAACAATACTTAAGCAGCTCACACTTTTTCTGTCTTAAATGTGCATCCTTTCCATTCCACTTCCTCTGCTTTCTTTCCAATCTTCTAACCTCCATTCCCTGTTTTGCCTCTTCTCACTTTTTCTCTCCTTAATCAGTCTCTTGCCCCAGTCTTTTTCTACCCCCTTCACCTTCTCTCTCTTTTACTCCCTCTGTTTGCTCTTGGTCTTCCTCATTTAAATGTCACACTTTCATTTTAAGTTGGATCATTTTCTCTGCCAGAGGGAGAAAGAGAGAGATGGGCATAAAGGAGAGGGCGAGGCAGAACATAGCGGCTGCAAATGTAGGAGTTCACACCTAAATTACAGGGGAATACAGAGAGGAGGGACAAGAGAGGGAGAGATTTGATGCTGTAAGTGAGAAATATTAGAAAAGAAGGCATGACTTGAGTAAGAAGCCTTACAACCTCCCATCTCTGCACAGACAATGCTGGAGCTGAACCTGACACTCTACTCTACTGCAAAGTAGGATAGAGTTTCAGGCACAGTACTGTACAGTCCAGCATGTTAATGACTAAGTTTGACAGCTTTTTAAAATGTGTATATGATAAGATTTTAAGCATGGAACACAGTGAAGCCTGCAGCTTAACCAGGTGTTATTTTTCTACTCTAAGCATACGCCAGTATCCCTAAATTTAGCTCTACATTTCAAGATGAAACTTTAATGATCCCTGTGGGGAAAATGGGTCATTGCAGCAGCAACAAAATAACATATACAGTCTATAAGAGTACTGGCATTGCAACATACTATCGATACTGCTCAGGATTCTACTTAAAATTTTGATAAAATTCAGGGTTGAGCACAGGGGGAACTCTTTCCCTAAGCAACAACATGGGAAATTCATGAGACCTTGGATATCATTAGTCTGACAGATCCTGCTGCTGCTCTGTATTTATGTTTCAATACACTGGAATAACAGAGTTCATCAAATAAAGGAACAGTTCAATGTTTTCGGAAATAAAGCCTCTCCGAGATTTAGATGGGAGGATTGATAGTCTACCAGAATGATGCAGTTGCAGGCAGCAAAACCAAAACATTGAGCTGAAAGATACTAAAATTCTGCATAAAGCTGAGGGAAACTGTAAAGCCAGTAATCCATTTGCATTACATGTAGTCATTTCATCCACTGTTAATATAACACATACTGATGAAGGCAGCTTTAAATACAGAGATGGAATCTTTCCATCTCAGTAAGACTGCCAGGTTTTGTATATGTGTGTTCACGTCTGTTCACCAACTATATCTGGCAAACCAAACTACAGCTGGAGATGTTACCCAGAAGTACGAGATCACAATTTGTGATTTTTACATTTCTGTTTATGTTCATTTAAACCCTCAGCAGTTTCTGTGTTCTGTTCTTGTCGAGAAATACTGAATGAAAAGTTTGACATCATAGGAATAACATATGTGAGTTCTGTTCCAGCGTGGCATAAGTAGATTTGCCTGAACTAGAGCCAGTAACAGATGTCAGTGTTCCCTCTCACTTTTTTTTTCCTCTGCGTATTCGTGTGTGCGTGTATGTAAGCGCTCAAAAGCCACATGCTGTTTCACCCTGGCTCCTGATGGCACTGGGCATGCCTGGGTAAGCACTAGATTGCTTGGCTGTATGTCTGTGTCTGTAAGCGTGTGTGTGTGTGTGAGAGAGAGAGAGAGAGAGAGAGAGAGAGAGAAAGTGAAGTAGAGCAATACCATCATAAGAAGCTGAGTGAATATTCCTCCCATCCCTATTCCTCTTCCTCTCTGCCTGTGTGTCTTTTATTGTGCCTGTTTGCTTGCTTGTCTGTGCATCTGCGTTTTCATTTCAAAGTTTGCTCGCCTCTCTGTTTGTTTGTCTGCCACCTAGTAGCCCTGCAAATTTGCACACCTCAGAGCCTGTCTGCGAAACCTATCTGCCTATTCGCACGTCCTGCATCCCTGTCTATCTTCTCTCACTTTGCACAGTTTCCTGTCTCTCTTCTTGAACACCTACATATTTGCCAATCCAAATACAATATGGCAGCTGTTTACATGCTGTTGACCTCCTCATCTGTTTATCCCTCCCTGCATGCTTGCCTAAGTTCTTTACTTTCTTTGGAACTATGTCTTAAGGTTGTGGCTTCTTCTACTCTTGCAGTCCATCAGCTATGTGTCTCAAATGTAAAACTGTAAATTCATAAATGTCGTTCTGCCTCTCCCATATTGTTTCTCTGTCGGTCTGTGCCCTTTATGTTCTACTGTCCATGTCTATGGCGTTTCTGAACCTACATGTAACTGTCTTCCTTTCAGTCTTTCTGTCAGTGTGACTGCTTGATCCCAGTTACCCTGTCAGTTATCAGCATCTTTAAAGCTTGATTTTTGTGTCTGTTCCTCTGTCCTCCCTCTGTCAGCTCATCAGTGACCACTTTCTTCTCTTCTTCTTTTCTGTCCTCTTGCCTTCTGTCTTTCCTGTCTCTCACTCACTCATTCTCTCAGCTCAGCTGTTATTTAACAGGATGATTTTTCTCAGCATGGCAGCAGTGGGGAGAGGGACGGACAAAGGTGGGGAAGAGGCAGCTGCTAATCAGAAAGCATGGGAGCGGCGGATGATAGGAAGACAGGAGCAGAAAAGAGTGGCTTGCAAGTTGGGAAGTTTCACCTGAATTTTACGGGGAGCAGAGGATTGAAGAGAGATGGGGAGGGCCAGGGAGGAAAGAGAGACACAGAAAGGGGAGACTAAGTGGATTAGAATAAAGGACAGAAGGGAAGAGTGGAGGAGAGAAACATCAAAGCTGCCGAGGGAAAACTGTGTCTGGCATAGGAGAGAGAGAGGAAGACAGACACAGAGTGAGGCTAAAAAAGAACTCAGAGTACTATTACTTATCAAAAAGCTGACAGCAGGCTCAAGTTAGCTGTCTGACAGCCCTACCCAGAGACCTGAACCTACCATCACTCCCTGTGGTCTATCATAAAATTCAAGTCAGAATGGGTCCTGCATTCACTTGGGCCCTTAACAATAAGAATGTGCTTCAGTTTCATCATTAATTTGATTTTAAGGAACCGTGTTTTCACATGGCTCGCTACCTCGGGTTCATATGCGTGTTGTGAATCACACTCTACAATCTCTATTTTCAGTATGCTGGAACAATTTCACATTATTTTTTGAATGCCCTCTATTAGTGATTGCCAAAGACTGGAGTTAAGAAAAGGGGTTTGGCATTACAATCACATTATAATATAATAGACCACAAGGGTGTGTATTGGCTACGAATTCTCTCACAAGCCAGTAACACAAGCCCTTGGCACTGGCACCAAAAAGTTTCTTTAAAGTTTGCAACTTGGCCTAAAGTCTGAAGACCAAATTTCCTGACTTCTCAGGAGCACAGACATGAAAATGTAGATTCCATCAAGGTTTTCAGCAAAAACAAAAAACCTATGGGAGAAGCTGAGGCGCCAAACAGATGAACTTTGTCATAAATAGAAGCTGTGACAGCAGTGTGAAAATCTTTATGTGTTGCTATTCAACACAGTGGCTGCTAGGGTAAAAAGAAAAAGAGAGAGAGAGAGAGAGAGAGAGAGAGCAAAGCACATGTGCTATGATGACCACCATGATGAAAAAACCTGACCAAAAGAATTGCCTCTTGTCCCAGCAGACATTATACCTGCAGAACCTGAAACAATTCCTCTGATGGATTCCCCCCACTCTTCCTCAAGCTGGCACACTACATGAGAGAATGTGCTGAGGTGGAGGATATAGTCAGTTTTCTTTATGTCGCCCTGCAGCTTTGACTCAATGTTTAGCATTATGTCACCTGTGTGCCTTAAGCTTTACGATTTGCCTATAATCCCCAATGCAGAATTTTGTCACATCTGGTGACACAAAGTTTAAGAGGAACATTTGGTATTTCATGTGTTAAATACCTGTCATCAGGTGGTTATAATTCACCTCATTATGTATATGAGGCTAAATCCATGTTTACCCACCTATTTTTTTTAGAAAAAATAGAATATAAACCTTCTGTATATATAAATAGATAACAAAAGGCAATTGTAGACAAAAATTAATTCACATTCAATTCATATTAAATCAACTGGCACCATGTTTTTGTAACATGGCCTTATAATTGCAAATTGAGTATGTCGCCCACACTTTTGTCCTGAATACCTCTTTATATCCTAAACATTAATGCATGAAAGGTAATAGTATTCAGTTAGTATTTAGGCTATAACCTTGTTTTAATCCACCCTGATTACTGTGCACTTCAGGCATGAATACACTGCCATCAAAGCCAGTACACCCCTGTACACTGTTTTGGGGTTTAACAGGATACCATGTGACTCTAATTAAATATTATTGTCTGTCCCAACCAGTTTGTTTTGCACATTCAATTACATGTGCTTGTTCCTGTTTTTAATTAACTTTTGACTTTTGCCTCAATCATGGCAGGAATCTTGTTTTCATTTTTCATGGTGAGTAGAAGTCAGAGGGCAACAGCACATTTCTGTGCTCTTATCCTACTTTCGGTGTCTGGCTCAAACATAGTTGTGTCTTCACCTTTTTGACTAAATGACACAGATGTCATCCTCCCAGTGGGAGAGGATTTTGCCTGGTCCCTTTCGCTCAGCCACGTGACTATGCACATACTCTGCAGGACCACAGACTCTCATGTCATCCTGTCAGTTTCCTCTATCTGCTCTCTGCATAGTCCTCCTATTCAGTCTCAAACAAGAGGTCTGTTGGGAGTGTGGGTGGCCTGCCAAAGTACGAAGCATGGAGAGTAGCTTGTGGCCTCATTAGCTGTGCAATTATAGGCACCCATGACCTTGGGGGGTGCGGGGATGAATTTTCAAATCCCATTTCTACTCATCAGTAAGTGTTCTTAACATTAAGAGAACAATTCCATTAAACCTCTCTCTTTGTCCATTCCCCTGAAAGTGATATGGGCTGGTCTAAGCCCCACAGCTACTGAAGAGTACTTTGAGTCAGTTCCCAAGTTTGTGGTGCAGCATCTCTTAAAAACTTTGCTTGTTAGCTGGTACTTGCATCTGCTCATACAAGCCAAGTATAAGGGTTCATTATCACAAGCGTCTTCTCATAACCACAAATACATTCTTTAAGATGCACAAAGACAAGTGAAACCAACTGGAATGGCTCAGTGGTTTCAGTACTCATCCTATATGTTATGTGTTGGGACATGCCTGCCTGTTTCCTTTCTGTTCTTGAGACATCTGCACACATACATAACAAAATTGTTTCTCTTTGCATTTGGGGCCAAAAGAAACAGTCCCTAATCAACTTTAATGGCCTCCCTGTGCCCAAGTGACCAATTTCCTTTATGCAGCTCATTTAGAATGGAAGAACACACTGCCATTTGGTTTGATTCTCCCTGAGCATGGTCCCATCTGTACTAATCACTCTGTGCTTGCCCAGCTTCCTGACTAGAGCCTCACGACTCTCACCTTTCTGCACACACAGCTCATGTGTGTGCAGCGGGTCTCTTAATTCTCATCCAGTAGTCAAATATTTTGCCGGTCACAGGGTGTTGTTGTTGTTGTGCTGTCTGCATCTCATGTTTGGGAAAAGGCTGAACTGTGGTGAGCATATCCTGTGTTCATGGTGTTCTCGGTATGCATTAAATGAGACTGACTTCAGGAGGGGGGAATGCCTGTTGCTCTAGCATGCCCTGTTCTGCTATTGCAGACTGCATCCTGATAGTATGCCTGAAAGGACTGAATAGTATAGATCTGTAGAAAACATTTACTGGCACTCTAAGCACCTTTGCTTTGCCTATCTGATACTTAACTAACCCATAGCCTTTCTGGTTTTCAACCTCACACCCGTCAGTATATATTATATGTGGGCAGATTTTGCATAGACTTGAAAAGAAGCGCCACAGTAAAGTATCTACAGTGTTCACAGATTGCCTACTTCAGTGTCAGAAACTTTAGCTTACCTAAATTCAGAGACAAAAATGATCAAATTTCTCTCTGAAAGGGATGAGCTATCTGAAAACATAAAATATCTGGCTAGCTCACCACCACTGCACTGGCAGAGCACTGTTACAGTTCTTCCTGAGAAGTATCTGTATGCAGGACAAAAGGTTGGGTCAGGTCTCGGCAGACAGGATCCAGGGATCAGGTTTGTCAGAGGAGCTTGTGATGGTTTTCAGTCCTTGAGACATGTTTCATTTCAAGCAGGACACACCTTTATCACAACCTTGATGGCCTCTGACTCACTGCGGGCCTTTTCAGAATCCACTCTATTTGTTGCATCAAGTTGGTGTAAGAGAGCTTGTTGCATTGTCCCATTTCAACTACAAGCACAGATGTAGAACTTCCTCAGAATTGTCACTTCAGGCACCTTTACTGGGAGAAAGGTTCAGGGTAGGATTTACTACAGCAGTATCAGATTCATTCAGTTTGTCGCAGAGAGCTTTTATCTCCTCCTCTAAAGCTCTGTGGGGCTTCTGCAGCTCTGCGGTATACTTTTCATCTCTTTTACGTGCAGACATTCCCGCTTCACTCCCTAACAGCCTCCCACTGCTGTATCTTCTGTGAAGGACAACAGCTCTTGAACAATTTTAATTGCTTTGCTTTTGTTCGGTCTCATGCACCTTCCTGTCTGCCAGTTTAATGATCATGATGTGTTCATCTACTTGTATACCCGACACTGTCAAGCCTTTCCCTGACACCTTGAGATCTTTGCTATCAGATTCCAGTGTATGGTTAAGTGTAGTGGTATTACAGTCAATACAATCCATTATGAAGTGCATATGTGAGGAAACTTCATGGGACCAGGAGAAAAGGGAGTTTGTGCTTGACATTACAACAAAAAATTAACACCCTACATTACTGTTAGAAGTTAGGAGTCTAACAACATGGCCTCTCTGATGCTAAAAATCTACTAGCTAGAAAAATTAGTACAAGAGTGAGTCCTTGTTGCTCCTGTGTATCTAGACCAAAACTGGTCAACTAACACACCAGGTAAATTAGGCATAAGGGTGAACCCTAATGACCCCTGTTATTGCTAATGACACCAGCAGGCCATAGTTTGACACAATAGTTGGATCACTTTTTGAATCATGGGATTTGAGCAGATTGAGTAACATCTGGCAAAGTTGCCCCCACTGCAAACCTCCTACTCCCCATGATCACATGTCTCTACAGTGAATGAAGGAACATAAATACAAACTTACCTGGATATAACTCCAGTTCTATAAGTACATTAATTAAATGATATAAACATATTTACTGTGGAGAGAATAATAAGAAAATAGATAGAATAAAGAATAAGAAAGTATAAGTGGTATCAGTGGGTGAAATCTGGCATCTAACTATAAATCAAAACCTACCCTGTCAGTATCCATGGCAAGACTCCTCAGGTCGATCATAAATCCAGTTTAAAGGTCTCCTGAGTTGCAACTCTTGGGATTTTAGATTGGGGTTGAAGCAATCAAATTCATAGTTTTAGCCAGACTTGAATCTAAATCCTGTGACTTGAGTCCACATCTGTATTTCAAAACAATCAAGTATTTGTGGTTTAGCCGATGGCTTTGGCAACGAGTCATCCTTCCAGGGAGTTCATTACTATTTAGACCACTTACATAAAGAATATTTTCTTTGTTTACACGCTGCAAAATTAAGTGTGATTTAACTCTAGGAGTGTAAAATTGCATCAATCAAATGCCAGTGCTTATATTTGTCTGACCTAGTTCCAACACCCACATCAAAACCAAATCTGGTGTATAATTGGACAAACTCCAATTAACACTTGTCAAGTCAAAAATCAACACTTATTAATATGAGAAAACTTGCAGTGAGCATTGACAAAATTTTCTGTTTTATGCATGTAATTAAGAGACCGTCCAAGACATATGAAGCGTCAAAAGTGAAAGAGAGAGTGGAGAGAAGAGAAAGATGGGAAAGAAGGGCAGCTGGGAGGGATAAAAGCAGAGAAAGGCAGATAATCATGTGTTTCACATTTCAGTGTTTGGTGAAAGAGAGAGGATGGGAGAAAAGAAGATGAATAGACAAGGGATTAGGGGTCTGAAAGGGAAGACAGCTTCTCTTAAGATGCTTTCTCTCTTTTAAATGCAAGTGGGAGGAAGTGAGAGGAGGGCCTGTGGTCAGAGAGAGAGAGACAGAGAAAGTAAGAAAAAAAAAAACAAACATGTGAGAGGGGAAAAGAAAGGAAAAGTGAGAGAACCCTCCTACACTCACCAGTCTGTTATTTCTAAAAATGACCCTCCCGGCTGTCAGGATGGAGTGACGCATGTCTGGCTACCTTGGATTTACTTGTTTTCTGACACAACCACAGAGGTACACACAAGCAAGTACATCATCCATTTTATCACTTCAGGAAACCAACTCCAATTAGCTCCCACAAGCCTGTCTGTTTAAACACATTATGCTTTATATGCACACATTCTGCGTAAACAGCATAGATTTACAATTGTAGACCGATCATGTGTTTTGTTCACTTAGAGCAACGTGTTTTAGCTTCATCTCTTAAAGTTTTTTATACAATGTTTGTTTCCATTTCTGTTCCCAGTTCCCAAAACAAAACAGAACAGAAAATAAGCATAGCATATCCACTTATCAGATTTCATTAGAACTGTCAAAAATGTTGCTTAATCTTTTCTGTAATCTGGTTGTTGGGACATGGCCATGAAGGGTTGTGTGAAAGCCAAGATATGACACAATGAGGCTGAACAAAAAGACAAGAGAATCCAGATCTTCATGTTCCCAAAAAACGAGGCCTCTTTTAGATTCTGTGAACTAGATTTGGAATTATAAAGTGAGAGTTTGATATTTGTTCTTTTTCTCTGCCATACAGCCACTCCCCAGCTGTCTCTCTCACTTTTAACTCAGAAAAAGATTACCTTACAGACATGACATGCAAAGTAACATGGCAGTTCAAAGCCTTTTTGGTTCTTCAAAGGGAGTGCGGAAAAAGCCAAAATCATGTCTGGGTAAACAGAAAATGTGCAGGTGTGTCTACTGAAGGAGTTGAAATAATGTATATTATCAATGACAGATCATAAATATTATAATGATAGTTTTTTGTTTGCTTGTTTTGTTTCTTTTTTTTCAGCTATTCCAAAACTGTTGCACAAACAGTGCAGTGGTAAAACATTGCTCTCAGCACCAGCAGCTAGGATCAGGTGACTTGTTGTAATAGGTGGGAAGCCAGTGAGGGATCTTGTTTGTGTTGCTGTCATAATAACCTCTACTTTTTGGTCTTTTTTGAGCACCTGCCAGGGGCAGTGACATCTAAGAGGATAACCTTTATATAAATGCATTACACCCCAGTGAAAAGAAGCTGTGATGTCAGCTTGGCATGTCCCCTCAAGGAGGCCTGTGCTGCCACATTGAGTGGCATTTCAAGACTCTGAGATGCATCTTTCAAAGGCTGATGGAGTAAGTGGACAGTGATGTACACTCAAGAGACACATCTTACCCAGAATACACTGTTATCATTTCCTCTGCACTCTATGGTGGAAGTGATACATAAATGTAACTAAGACCATTTTTTGAGTTACTTTCAGATGAAAGTGACCTACATCAAGTTTTAAACGTCCTACTTTTCTGAGCAGTACTCTAAAGGCATCCCACCCCAGACCAACAGCAGAGTTTGCTGTAAAAAGAGTATCACTGTTTATACCCATCAAGGATATCTTATGGGACTTCGGCAGGGAGTGTTAAGGTCCCAGTATATTCCAGTAAAAAGGTTGGGTGGTCGGATGTCTGAAATTTTTTTAAATAACACACACGACATTTACACCCACTTCATGCAGTGATTGGTGGATCTGTCTGACGCAGCACTGTGAATGTCGTCCAGGAGAAAGTGTCGCAAAGTGTGCACTGTTATATCCATATTTAAACAATTCTCATAGATCTTTTTCACTCAACTAAATTGATTATATTAGTGTAAATATTGGATTTTTGATTGGATTTTCAGACATTCTGCAACAGTTTGTTGACGTCAGTGGCATTAGAAATTCCCAATATCTTTGATTCTAACCATTTTTTTCTCCTCTCAGCTTTCCACAATTACTGCTTAAACAATACAATATACTGTACACATGGCATAAGACCGTAGTCCTCACATCCACCCCTTCACAATAACCACCCTATTTACCTTTGCACACTGTGATTCTGGCACATAAATTCAGCACAGAACAATGTCAACATCAGCTGTATATTTTGTCCTCTTATTAGTTTGAGCAGTTGATGGGTGGATGTATTTTATCTTGTTTGAGCACAAACTCCACAAATTGAATTGCTTCTTTAATGTGTCGTTCGGGTTTTTCTTCTGAAACTTCAGTGGCAATGTCTGGATAGTTTTAGCAGAGGTGGATGTGAATGTGCTTTTTAAAAACTAAACCGCTCCTCAACATCTTGATATGAGTTGTATCTCCTGTCCAGCTCAGCCAACAGTCTGTCAATTACAGGTGTGAACACCAGTGGGGAAAACCTCAACTGAGCCAGACAGTTCACAGTCGAAATCCAGACAGTCGCTTTTTGTCTTGTCACTTCTTGTGTGTCTCCTTCATAGAATTCTGTTGGAGACGTCTTCCTTGCACTCGCTTCAAAACTGTCAGATTGATAGCAAAGACCTGACACATATTCTCTCTCTGAATGGACAAGGTCTACAAGGTTGCACAGATCAATTTCAATTCACTTGTAGTGCAGTAGTCACTCAGATCTTGACAGAGGATTTCCACAAGCTACAAAGGAAGATATTTTCATTTTTCCCATTGGCATGTTTAAAGTGTAGACATTATGTGTAGACACGTTTTGGGTGATGTGAAAATTAATGCTGGATATTGGCACAGTTCAGAAAGAGTGCTTTTTTATGTGCCGAGAGTCTGTCAGCATGCAGTAGGGCCATAAAGGACAAAAAATATGACTAGAAAAAGTTGAAAAACTAAATGCATTATAAGCTAAACTAAACACAGCAGCAGTTTACACTTTTAATGCCAACCAGATGAAATGTATGGAATGCACAACATGCCCCCTGAGTTTTGTTGGAATTTCAAAAATTATTCAAGGGGGATATGAACAATGAAAATTCATAATATAGACATAGACATATATTGGTACAAAAATGTCTCTCATTAAAAAGTATCAAATATGGTAGTTTTTGAAACTTTGAAACCCACTAGATTTTGTTGAATTATTAACTTTCAGAAAGTCAGAAGTTTTGAACTGGATTCCATTATATTGTATAGGTGTTCCTGGTATTATTTCCAACTTCTCTGTATCAGTGGCTGTAAGTCTCAGCAACTGAGGTTATCACACTGAAATTTAGAGAGAGGCAGGGAGAGCGAATCAGAGAAGGAGCAATTCATGTCACTACAGTAACTGTAATAAGTCTCTGCATTGTGCGCCAGTGTGGACCAGTGTGTGTTAGCATGTGTCAGTGTGTATGCCGTGTGTGTGTGTGTGTGTGTGTGTGTGTGTGTGTGTGTGTGTGTGTGTGTGTGTGTGTGTGTGTGTGCGTGCACGCACAAGCTCTACAGTAATAAGCTTGTTGGTGTCTCCAGTTCATTTATCTGCAGAGTGACCTTCAGCTACGTGGCCTGCACTCAGATATTCTCCACAGTGATGCACACATACACACTCTCTCTCTCTTTCTCTTTCTCTGTCACACACACAAACACACACTGACAAACAAAAAACTGTTTTAGACAGAAACACACAAACACATAATTTCAGGTACTAATCACCTCAGCCATGGTAAATAAATTTAATGATATTTTCATTATGTTTCTGAATACATGTTCACCTCATTACATGGCACTTATTCAATCCCCACTGCTGTCTGGAAATACTGTACATAGATGATGGATGTTCCATAGATTTTTTTTAGTCCTTTTAGCCCTTTGCTTTCTTTTTCCTTTCCTCCTAGTAATTGTGATAATGATATAATGTTATATTAGTCTAACAACATTGCACTGATAAATGGCCTGTTTTCAAGATGAAACATGATTAGAGTTATGAGACCTGATTTATGAGCTTTGCTTGGGGTAGTGAGTAGGTTATTCAGAATTTATATGATGAGGTACAGAGCTTGAGCACAAAATTGTGACACTGTTAGCGCTAATATAAGAGAACAAAACTTGCTGAAAGTGTAAAAAAAATAGTGTTTGAATGGCTCCACTTATAGTTAAGAAGTGATGTGGAGTTACTGCCTCCTTATGCATAGAAGAATCACCTCAATCACTTTAACACAGCTATGTGGATAGATTTTAAATTGAAAATGAAAATGAGCACTGGTGTTGGCACTAGAGGAGAAATAATGGAATCAGTGCAAACGCGTGTTCCCTCAGTGTGTTTTCAGTCATGTACTCACACGCTCTCCTGTCAAGCTCTTAGACATGGGTCATTTTGGGACCACAGAAAGATTTTTCCGACTGTAGCCACATTTAATTCTGTCTTGCCATCAACAAGATATTCCACGACACCATATTTCTTGGCTCCTTGACAGACGACTCTGCTCCATTTCTGTAGTAAAGATGTTTTCTGCTCCTTTGAAATATATTTACTCTGTGTAAATGTACAGTAATATAAGTCTGCAGAAAACTACAGGTTAAAGTGGGCGTACTGGAGTTTTGGGCTTATGCCAGGAACACAACAGACAGACAGATAAAAAAAAAAAAAAGGTCTATATACAGATCAGTGTCGAAATGAGAAATTCGTTTGGGATAATTACCAGTAAGAAAAAAAATCAGTCATGACTGTACAGAAACTGTAACCACCACTGACTGATTTGAATTGCTGCAGTGTTACAACCTAAAAGATGTTTCCTACAGTAAATGAGTGAAGTAGGTTCAAAAATATGGAAAATTTGTGTTGTGTTATGTTTCTCAGTAATAGGCTTATGCAAAAAAGCAAACAGTATTTAACACTAAACTGATAGCAGTGACTTGCCAACCATTTGAAGTCATAAGTAAGCCAATAAGCCAATGTAGTTTAAACAACTAAGGCTCTAAATTCTTAAACACATTTTATCAATTATTAATCATGATAATGAAACATCTGCTGTGAACTATTGAACTACAGTATGAAAGAAATCACAACGACATTTCTCTTTATTCATGGCTTGTTTATCATAATTAAGATGTTTTAAGACAATTTGGGAAGAAACGGCCATCGTACATTTATGCAGATCATCCTCTGATTCCTCAAACATCACTCACATCATCCACTTATATTTATTGTGCAGTCATGAGTTAATATGCACTGGGAAAAATACAAATGGCAAATATTTCTGATGACATACTTCCACCTTATCTTTTTCTCTTTTTTTGATAAATCTGTGAACCCCATACAACTGAGCCCTTTTGTACTGATAAGATCAAAGCAGCTCAGACCAGTCTAGAAGTCAGTCACAGAATCAATAGAATCTGGACACTACCATGCTGTTTCAGTGTCTTTTCCACACATTGTATTAGAGATTAATGTAAAATTCTCTTTTCAACACTGATTTAATAGGAAGCATTGCATCTTTTTGCTCTTTGTTACTGCATAGTTAGCCTTGTGGTTTATTTCTTCACTACACTGTGTTTCCTTGCCTCATTCATCTCTTTATGCCATTTCTGCTCCACCTTCTCATCCTCTTTCTTCTCATTTACCCTTCTTTCTGTCAGCATGTCCTAATCTTTATTTATATTTATTTATTTATCTCTCTATTTATCTCTCTTTCTTTCTCACTGCCAGGATAAACATTCTGTTATCTTTCTCTCGCTCTCCCTCTCTCTCCATCTCTCTGATTTCTTGGCTTTATTGTCTGTTGTCTGAAATTGTTTCTTTAGAAACTGTGCCTCCAGGGAAAGGACCAACTGACAGCCAGGGAAGAGGACGGAAAGAGGTGAAGGGGATGACTGACGAGAGAAGAAGATAGAGAAATCACTACTGACAGAGAGAAGGATGTGGAGAAAGGACATGAGGTGAGAAGGAAGTGAAAAGTAGAGACAATGAAGAAAGACAGAATGAGAAAGTCTATATGTGTGGATGGTGTGTTTTATCCATTTCAGCAACCAATAATAATAATAATAATTCATTTTATTTATAAAGCACTTGACATTTGAGGGCAAATCTCAAGGTGCTAAACAACAAACAACAGCATAAAAACAAGTTAAAATACATATCTACATATCAATACATCTACATCTATTCTGTTCAGTTATTACTTAACTACCTAACCTGTGCAGAAATATTCCCAAACTGTATCAACTAGCCTCCTCTGGATTTTGAAGGAGTGTGTTAGCAAGCATTCACAAAGTAACAGATTAAAATGTTTAAAAGCTTATGAGACACCAACAGACTGCACAATGGCTTATAATACTAAGAGACGGGATTATACAACTCTGGAAAGCTATTACAGTGGCAGTTTTTTTAGTTTTTGTCACAGCAATTGCGAGGTACAGTAGAAAACAGTAGAAAAAAGGGGACTGTGCTTTTCATGCAGGGCTATAGTCGGTCTGTCTGTGGCCCCAGTCATTCTTCATTAAACACTAATTAGCATATCTTTTTTGAGGTTGTACAGCTCTACATGGCTGAGCAGACTGTTCCCCAACAGGAAATATGCTGCTGAATATATACACAAGTTTTGTATCCAAGAACATCTGTTTAAAATGTCCAAAATAATGTTGACAAATACTATCTGCAGTAAGATGACAGAGAAGATTTCAAACTGAAGCAAACACAGGGTGTGAAGAGTGCAGGTTTTTCTAAACATTGAAAAGCTTATGGATATGGGTTTTTCACCAAAATGTCTTTTGAGAATATAAACAAGAAATATTCATAGGATGCAGAAGGAGATCTTAAAACATCTTTTTGAACATCAAGTGTCCAAACACTACTCATTTGTTCAGAGGATATATGTGTACCAGAGCAGAGCACATCACAACAAAATAACATGGCTAAAACAGAGGAGAGTGAAACGGCCACACCAAGCCAGAATAAAACTGGAAAGGACAGACCAGAGGAGAGCAGGGCTGTGTGTTTTATCTGGTGCAGATCTGGAGGGTAAATCACACCAGGGAGCTCTTGTCAATAACGGCTCCAAGTGTGTGTGTGCCTATGTGTGTGTGTGTGTGTGTGTGTGTGTGAGAGAGAGAGAGAGAGAGAGAGAGATGTGAGTTTTGGATAGGAACACATTCTCGAATCTCTGTGTGTATGTGCATGCTTGTGTGTGTGTTTTGTTCATGTACATGTAACCACGTTAAAGACGCTTTACTGTACAAGTGGCCTTGGTACTGAATCAAATTATCTCCAGTATAGAACAAATATGTGAATGTACCTGTGCATCTGTGCCTCTGCGTTTGAGGTTGTGCATGGGTGTGTGTGTGTGTGTGTGTGTGTGTGTGTGTGTGAGTGAATAAGAGAGAGGCGAGAGAGAGAGAGAGAGAGAGAGAGAGACTATACACTCTTAATATGTTGCATTTACTGAGATCACTTGGTGCATCTCTGGCCTAGAAAGCACCAGAGAACTACTTTCTCAGCACAAGAAATATGAGGCTGGCACTACAACCACAGACACACACACACACACAACCACAGACACACATACATACACACACTGCCTGGGCTGTTACACTGCCAACATTAGTCTCTTTTTTGTCATCTTTATGGATCAAAGTAAACATGAGTATCATACAGGCTATGAGAACACTGCATCATTTCAATCTGCACTGAGATCTTAACATTGTATTGCCATGCTCATTTGAATGTGTGACACCAGTTTTTGTCCTTTAAAATGAAACTAATTTTCCTTATGTTGTGGGATTGCTCTCCAAAATCTTTACATATAGCACAGGTTTGTATTCAGATCTGACAATAAGTGTGTAGTTGGCAGTTGTAGAGCTGAGTGGATTCTATGAACAGAAGCTTTTTTTTTCTTTATGAACTGATATCTGCTCATGGAGAAATTTGTTGGAAAGACCAGCAGCCATTGTGTGGCACTGTTAAACACAGCTGTGAGTAATTTATTAATAATCAGTGAAATTTCAAGAGTTTCAAGAGAAGGTACACTTAGTGCCACTTGAACAGGCTTACTTCATAATCCTGCATCTTAGATGTGAAAAAGATTTATTTCACGCAGCAGATATCAATTTAAGACTAACGATATTTACTATGAATTGATGATGGCGATTAAACGCTATTAATGAAAGCATCTTACTAAAATCCATGCTCATGAAAATTCTGGGGAAAGACAAGACTTGAGACACTGGTGGTGGCTGAACTGGCTGTTCAGACAGTGATGGAAACTGTTGGGTGACTCTCACGGGATAATACAAAGACCTTATCACATTGGCAATCGGGGACCAGGTTGGGTTGTGCAGCACTTGGCCTGAAAGACAGATTCAGCAATGACATTTAAAGTTCAACATCCGCCAGCCGATTGATTTGTCGAATGTGAGAAGAAAGCTGATTTGTTAGATATGGCAACACCTGGAATTTGTGAATGTGAAGCTTTGTGCTTTGATGGAGTGAAAAATCAGGGGTGTAGCTTATGTTATATTGTGTTAAATTTTGTGACAAGAGAAAGGGAAATGTGTGAAAGATTCTCACCATAAAGACAAAAGCTAGATTGTCAAAGCTTTTCAACTTATCAGACAGAAAAGTGTCAGTGTCATCAACATCTGAGACTGAATGGTTTCTGAAAGGGAAATCTGGATTCTCAGAATTGGCTAGTCAAAGATCTCAGGACTGTACCCGCAGTCAGTTTCCTCAATTTCCTCAAACTACTGTGGAGACTCAGACCTTAACCTCTTCTTTTTCCTCTCACCCTCCCCTCGATGGCAAAACATGTCTGTGTTTATACCTAGGTAGTCTACAAATAGTATGGCTTCATCCTCTAAAGATGCATGGACACAACCAACACACCTCCACCTGCATAAACTTGATTAAATCAATTTTTTCTGTGACTAACAGAAATTACATTTTGCAAGTCATAGGATTAATATGCCACACCTGAACCCCTATATGGCCATAGTGAGTTACTGCCTCTGTTGATTCCCCGTTGTTCCAGGGTTCAGCCATCTGCCTGCACAGCTGTTCATCATTTACTCATTGGTTACTCTGTATATATAGAAGAGGTTTTCCAGTGGCTGCACCTCAATTTGCTGCATCAGTGTGCTGCGTGTTTCAAGGGCGGGGAAACCCTTTTGCATACACGCCAGGTGGCACATGAGGTGGCAGGTATGATGTCAAGTCTTCATCAGCTGATCACCTACCCTTGACAAATACTTAGTAAACCATGATCTTTCCCGAAACGTAACAAAATAATTTTTGTGCTTACATCTAACAAAACCTTGACCACAGTGTTGTTACATCACCAAACAGATTTAGTTTTCAGCAGTAATTTGTAAGGGTTGTGAAAGGCACAGACAAATTTTGTCCTGTCAATAGGGGGCATTAGATCAGAAAATGCTTATATGTTTTGTTCTAGAGGGCATGGACAAAAGTCTTACTAAAGATAAACTTGAACCATTTACTGTTTGAATAAAAAAAAGTTTGGTGTGAAATAATTGTTTTTTTAATCTCCTTCTCAAGTGATGATATGTTAGCTGATGGCATTTTAATTTGTTTTTTAATAGATGAACAACATTATATAGAATTTGACTTGAACCAGCAGAGATCACACCTGCACCCAGGTTATACCTCTATCTTTGCCTCTTCTATAAACACCATATCATCACACTATAGAGGAAAAGGTATAAAGTCTTTTTTTAAAATGAAAGAGGGAAGGGCATGAAGAATGTGAGGACAGGAGAGGGCAAAAAAGAAAGAGTTGGCTCAGGCAGACAGATTGGGGGCAGGGTTGAGTGGAAAAAGAGGAAGATGATAAGATTGGAAGAAAGAAGACCAGAGGTGAGGGATGGAGTGGCATCATAAGAGGGGGTGGAAAAATGGAATGAAAGCAAGAGAAGAAGAAAACAAGAGAAGAAAAAAGATCAAGGATCAGTTAAAAATGAAGGCAGAGGAAAGAGGGAAATTAAGGTGACCTTTTTATCTAGCAGAATAACTCAATTAACTCTGAGGTCTGATAACCTCACTTAATGAGACACACTGATTATCAGAATGCGGGTTGGTGTGTGTCTACAGAAGTATTGTTATGTAATGGGTTTTGATACAGGCAATTGCTGTGGTTATCCAGTTGTTTGGTGTTTGATAGTTTTGTGTTGCTGTGTCTAATTTCATGCATTTTCTTAGTTTTGCTGCCGGGTTTAAAGAACAATGAATGAAGTACTTATGGTGGAGACTGCTCTGTGAGCTGGGATGGCTGAGCCCAAACCAGGCTTTTATTTAGCGTTCAGATTCTACCACCCTGCAGACAGGAACGACAACAAACACTACAGGGATTATACACCCCTCCAAAACTCTCTCTCACTTCCTTTGCAGTTCTCTGTCTCCTTCTCACTTTCTGTCTTTCTTTTTCAGTGTTTCTTTTTCTCGCATGGAATCTTTCTTCCCTTCATGCTCTCTTTCTTCTTCTGTCACGATTTCTCTCTGTCTCCTTCTGATTTAATAAAAGCGGCAGAATAAAGGGTTTACACTCAAAGGGAAATCATTCAGGGAGCAAGGCAAATAAAAAATAGCCTGTCTTAATCACCGCATGCACACTCGTAATCACACACTCACACACACATACGCATGCGTGGTTTCAAAAGCACCCACACAGTAACGCATACTCCATATATCATTATCATGGGGTTCCAGGCAGCAGATAATCCAGTAACAGTTGACATTTAGCACCCTGTTGTTCGCACAGAAACATTCAGTAGAAGCCCTGATTAACACTGGGCATTAACACGTTTTATGAAGGCAAGATTAACACCAACTAGCAGAACATACATGCCCTCGAAAGCTGCAGCAACATAACAAAACAATAGCCGTCTTTCTTTGTTTGCTTTACATCATTTTGAAGGTATTTTTTAAACTTTTTTGAATAATAGGGACCAAGAGACTGAGCTGTAAAAATGAGAAAAAGAAAGTGTTAATGGCAGTCAAGTGCATGTCTCACAAGGCAGGTGGCATCTGTGCTGAGATTACAAGACAAGTCTGGTGATATTCTATAATTTGTTTATTGTCAACAAATCCCATGAAAAGAGTCAGAAAACAGTACCCAACAATAAAACACAATATATTCCAGTTTGAGTAATGTTTGCTAATCACTTAAGTGCCGAGCTGTTGTGGTGATCTTCATATAGCAGTATTTACACACATCTGGCAAAATGTGAGCAGCATCATTAAGCATCGATCCTCACACAATCAGTGTGATCTCAAGGGATTGTGTACAGGTACCACTCCACTTTTAAAACTTTTCACATGTCATTTCTACACATTTTAAGTTTTTTGCGTGTCATTTTACCCGCTTTTGGTTAGGGTTAGGGTTTGGGTGACAGTGAAGGTGAAATGACACACGAAAAGACAAAATGAGTAGAAATGACATGCAAAATGACTTGGTGTGTTGTTCATATGCTGTTTCATGAGACCAGGCTGATGCATTGGTGAACTGATCCAAAACATAAGGTTATACAATGAGGTTTTTTGCCTATGTGGCCAAAGTGACTGATAATCAAATTTCTTTCTTTTTTCTTTTTTTTTTGAGATCCTCTTTTTAATGTTACACACAGCATAATTTTCTCTTGTGCATTAATTCACATATATTTGGCCCAAAGTATGGCAGTATAAAGAAGACAAAACACTATGGCTATGGCTTCTTTCCTCCAGAAAGGTAAGGAGTTTTGCATTTGGAGAAAGCCTTAGAATACAGTGTACATTACTGTATGGAGTAGAAGTAGTGGCACAGTTCATTTGTTTTATAGTAATGTATGAAAACATGTTAAATGTGGCTCTAAACTCAGCAGAACTGCCATTCAGCTCATTTGCCGTAATGCTGCTAATTCCAGAGGTGGATTTTCTTCAAGATCCCGCAAATCCAGTCAGATGAAGTGTGTGTGTCCATGTGCCTGTGTGTCAGTGCAACAGCTTGAGGGCAGATTGATCTGGCAATGGAAATGGATGAGTCCAATGAAGTAATTACACAGCTGTAAAAGTACTCATCAATATTTAGGGGTAATCACAGTCTTAACAGGTAGTGATTACGCCAGAGAAGAGAAGAGAAGAGGCATAAAGGAAAAGCATATATATTTTTCTTGAGGTTCACCTAATGTTTGACAAACAAACAAGTACTAAATCTGGAAACCACTTTATGATTACAACGTACAAATACAATAGGTTGAAGGTGGAAAGATTGAAGTCCATCTCTCAATGCAGAGAACTTAGAAAGTCCTTATGAATCATCCGTGCAAAGGCTCCTCCCGTATTTCCTGTTTTCTTTTAATCTCCCTCTTTGATTTCTTTCTTATTTCCTCCTTTTCTGGCCTCGCTCCCTCCACACATGATTTGTTGTCTCATGCTCTCCTCTCCCCGACATCATCGCCTTATGTTTTCAAGTTCTACTCCTGGATGCTAGGAAAGGAACATCAGCACAAAGCCTGAATCTTACTTGAAAATACCCAAAGAGAGGCAGGAAGGAAGAGAGGCAGTTGAAACATCAAATAAATTTAAAAAAAAAAACAGAAAGAAAATAGAGATGGAACAGAAAGGATAACCCAGAGAGACAGAATGAAAGAGAGCAATTGAAATCATGCATGTAATTATCCTGTTGATTTCACTGACAGACTGAGAGAGGAAGAGAAAGAGAGACTGACATGGAAAGAGTCATTACTGTACTCCAACGTCCTGTGCTCTGCTACTATTATTGCCATTACAGGATCTTCCGTGCTCTGAGTAGTCCCACAAAAGTTGCACAGATACACGTAAAGATACTCTCATGCACACATGATCCTGCACACGCAAGCATGCAGCCCACACTTGATCATATACATGCTCGCGCACACACACACACACACACACACCTTTCATGGTCATTTGCACCCACACCTGCATGCTTGCACAAGAGCACTCCCACACACTGTAATTCCCTGGTTTGTCATAGCATTTTTCAGCTCAGGTATGTGGTACAGGGAAAAAGACAATTAAGGTAGAACAAACAAATATAGGGGAAATGAAACAAATGAAATGTAAATTTGCAAACAAATACAGACAGATGGAGGAGTGAGATTAAGGAGAAGCAAAATCCTGAAAGGATTCATTTTAATGAAACAGAAATTGTTTTTCATATGTTACTGTGATTCTGATGCTCTGTCTTATTCTTCACCATGCTATATTACAGGAAACTGATATCATTACCCATTTGCACATCATATCGAGTTGTGGAAAGTCCTTCTCTCACTGTTACAATAACATATTCTGTGTGGTATGTCCTACCGAGTGTCGATGTTGATCCAGCACAATTTGTTCTTTGACTTGTCCTCATTGTCCTGCATGTAAATTTTAATGCAGTGTAAGTGCTACATTTGTATTTGTTTTATTTTTTATTTGTTTAGGATGGGTTTGATAGATTCAGCTTTTTTTGTTGTTGTTGTCATTTTACTGTCACTTATTGACTAATACCACTTTCATGTATGTATGGTAAATATGAAGCTACAGCCAGGAGACTATCTTTTAGCATAGAGTCAAAAAGGGGTAAATTAGCTAGCTAGCCTGGCTCTGTCTCAAAAGTAACAAAAGTAAGTAAAAGTAAGTAACATACATGCACCTCGAATTAATAGGTTATATATCATTTGTTCAACCTGCACAAAAGCCAAGTGTAAAATTTTGTGTATCAGAAAAAAAGAGATATAATGCCAGCTAATACATAACCTACATTGCCTAGCTAGCTAGCCTAAGGTATGCTTCCTTTTCCAGTCTTAAGTTAAGCTAACCAGCTACTGGCAGTAGCCTGAATGGACAGATATGATAGTGGTGTCAATTTTTGTATCTCACACGAAATAACTACTACTATCTGTGTGGATATCTGCTTGAAACAAGCTTTGAGAAAGTGAGGGGAGGTATAGAACTTTGACCCTAAATTAATGGTAATGCTACACACACACAATACACACATTCAATACACACTCCCAGTTATAACTGGTTGCTCTCTGTGTGGTCATAAAGAACAAGGTCAGTCTGCACATCTTGGGCATGCCAACCCCACAGGCAACCACGCTTGCAAGGTTATTAAACGGACCATCTGTCACTACACACACACTTTGACACACCTTAGCACACTCACACGGAACATATGCATGTGTGTGACACGCATGTGCATAAAAACAAATGCACATATTATACATGGACACGCACACAAATTAGTGCAGACCCACAAGAGGAAGGTGTTCATTTGGGTCTTCAGGGTTCAGTAAATTCTAGGTTTTATGCCTTTTTCCTCCCATTGCAGAGGGACATTTGGACACTCATGTAGTACACATGCTATACAAGTGTATACAGATGCAAAGTTTCAGTATGGTGCGCTGGGGCTAAATATGTATGATGTTGCCCTTCAGTCAGCACTCACGTACACACCAAACACTGCATGAAAAAACAACTTGCATTACTCATTGTTTATACAGTCACATGTTGAACACATGTTTTTTAGTAGACTACAATTTGTTGGTCCTACTTCACAACATTTGGCAATGAAGATGATGGACAGAGCATGTGAAGTGTGAATGATACATGAGGGTGTGGAACTTGAACACTATAGCACAAATGCAGGATTAGGGGATTCCTGCTGTCAGCCAACATGCTCTAGCATCCAGCTCTAGCAACTAGCATGCTAACCTTTCTCCTGGCTTCTTTTCATGTCCATGCTGTAGTTAGCATGGTGCTAAGAGGGTGCTAAATCTCCCACAGAAATGATTTTGTGAGAATGTATTTATGGATCCAACTGTTTGAACTGTGGAAAAAAATGTGTTAAATTCACCTGTAATTGTGGGGCACAAAATTGACCAACCCATGTTTCTATTAATGCTAGAATTTACACAAGTTATTAAATAATTCATATTTCAGATGGAGTCATTCCCAATGAATGAAATCCTGAATGAATGCAGTCGAATTTACCTGCCACTGTGACAATTACACCACTAAAATCCCTGTGGCTGAATTAATTTAAGAGTTAAAATTAACTGTCATTCTGATTCCTTTTTCCCCCTCCTTTTTTCAGCTTTAAGATAAATCAGACATTAAATCCACCATGACAAAATAAGATGATTACAGTGATCTTTAAAAAGAAAGAAAGAAAGACAGAAATTCAAGCTTGGTTAAATCTGCATGTTAATTTTAGCTGATAAAGGGGGTAGGATGGCGGGGTTAAAACGGTATTGTCCTATTATTCTCAGTGTCACCCAGAGCATGTAGGTGCTGTATCACAAATAACTAATAGCTGAATGTTCTATTTCAAGATTTCAAGCTTAGTTAAGTCGTATTTACAACAGGATGCCTACCAGGGCTTCCTTGATATCAAATGCTCACTACTCAATTATCATAATAAAAGTGATAAGTAACATAAAATTAATCTTTAATTTTCTTTTATATCCTTTGTGCCTCATGGCTACACACCCAAGACAGACACAAAAACATTATGTTTTCCTAATATAATTTTTATTTGCCCCCAAACTTTACCTCACCACAGTTTCTTTAATGATAGCTTGGGCAGACCACATTTCTGGTACTATCTCATTTCAAATTACACACACTACTAGATGAGTGGTGGAGACTCAAGTGGGAAAAGAAAGAGCTCATACGGCAAGACCTGCATGTTCACTCGATCAGTTTTCAAGCTTGATCAGAAAGCTGTCTGGCTGCTGCTTGAAGACTGGCTGGAGTGCAAAGCATCTACCTCTGCCAGCCTTGGATCTCTGCCGTGTGAGTTTTTCTCCTCTGCAGCAGCTCTTCACCTACAGTGATACTGGTTGTGGATTGTTTGTTTCATGCTGTTTGTCACTTCTTTTCTTTCATGGATGGTGATTTATGCATTGTGATCATCTTGAAGAGGCCAGACAAGCTGCTTGGATCCTGAGAGCTGGAAGCGTTTCATCTGACTTTCAGCAGGAGCCTCCCATGAATCCTAGTCGTAGAGCTCGTGGGATTTAACTGATGAAAAAAAATTCTAGAGGTTCGAGAATGTTTGGAGAGATCGCAAAAACAAAAAGAGGCTGAGGTTCACAAGAGCAAGAGGTTGCTTTGTTGTATTTATTGACACAAAACTTTAGTTAGGGTAGGATGAAGTAGCTAAATTGGGAGTGTGTGTCCCCAGGGCCTTAGTTCTGTTAACACACAAAAATTTCATGAACATTATCTTTTTTTTTTGAACAAGGCTTCAAAACAGGTGTATAATCACAACAACCCTGACCCCAAACCAATTACCCCTACCTATTTGATAAGCTCCCTCAAGTGTAGACCCATTATATCGAGTACCATACAAGTAGTGCCAACCCCTTTAACAAGTTCCCACAATAGCCCATGTAATAGTAAGTAAATACAGACCGGGGGAATATCTTTTCCAGGTTCCCATTATTTGCCATATAGAGCTGGGGAATAAAGGACCCTGGGAGCATAGCAGCGTCTCCGCTGAATTAACTTAGGTTAAAAAAAAAATAAAAATGCTAACATGCAGTAATTTAATTGTAGGAACTGGTTTTACTGCTCTTCAGTTTGGCCAGACTCAGTAAGATGCTGCAGGGCTCGCCTAAGGGCACAGACTGTGTAGCTGCTTTCAGCTGCCAGAGAGTCATGAAAAAGTCTGTGACACTTAAGCACGACACATGTTCTCAAGGACTGAGATGTGTGATCACCTTTGTCACTTTAAAGCTGTTACATGCATTTCTTTCTTAAATTAATTCTATATGTACAGTAATCAGTTTTATTTTACTGAATTTTTAAAATTCAACAAAACATTCAGTACACAAGACAGTATATTTGACTGATGCAACAATCTTTGGAAATCCTGTCATGTAGAACATCTTGGACTGGATGTTGAGGGAATTTTGGTTCTGCTTACATCCTTTACAGTTCCTTTCTTTTCTTCCAGGAGTAGTTAAACCCCTGGACTACACTCCAAGCTCTGACTGCTGCATCCACATTGTAAATCTTCTGTGCTTTTCCAGTTGCAAATTATGCCCAAAGAAGCTGATCTGGGAGAAAAATGCATTCCCCACAGCCTGCATGTTGGAGGCCTTTCTCAGGTCAGAGTCCTATTAAGGCTTCATTTGACTTTTCAATATTTTCACCAGGTGGACACTCAGGTAAAAATGTAGACATGCAACTTTCATGTTCCATAAAATGAACTGCGTGGATGTCCAGTGTTGCTTTTAGAGTAGTAGAAAACATGGTCACATTCAAAGTGTCTTCTTATCTGGACTTTGAACCAGCTGCTCTTGTATGTACTCTGTATCTTGACCTCTTCACGACCCTGAAAGACATTATGTCCATCGCCACAAGTGAGTCCTTGTGATGACTTCATCCTGACATGCACTAACTTCGTCTGCCTTTCTTTTCCTCTCCAGAGACTCTGGCATGCTTTGCTTTGCTGAACCACATGCTTTGGCCTGACCTGAAGTCTCCTGTTTTTTGTACACTCCCCAGTCAGTGGGAAAGACAAAAAAAAGCTCTTAGTGACAATAGTACAGCATACTCAGCTCGGGTATTAGCAGTAAATGGCTTTCCACAAGCTATCAGAAACTGTCGGGCTAATTAAGTGCTATCATGACTGTGGTTATCTACTCATTCCGTCTACCCAGCTTTTTCCAATCTGACTGAATGTGTTTATACCAATGGTGAAAAGTAACTATGGACATTTAGTCTAGTACTTAATCCTGTATAATACTTAGATCCACAATTCAGAGAGAGACATTATACTTTTTACTGCACTACATCTATCTGACAGCTATAGGTAGTTGTTACTTCGCAGATTAAGATCTCACAGTTGGATTACACACAGCAGTTTTCCTCTGTAGCAACTATCAGGCCTGTCATTGCTTGATCATCTTAGCCAAACCAGAAACTGACATTACATCCCATTTTCATATCACAGTAATCACAAATTTCATGCTAACACATGTACACGCTGCTTGTCTGCAGTGTTGGTTGTGACCCCCGGTGAATTGTGCAACATGATGTGTTTCCTCTGTGGGAGAGAGTTATATCTGCTGTCTAACAGCTGCTCTGTCCCACACTAACAAAATACACCACACCGCTATATCTCCTCAACTCTTCCTGCCTTCTTTCTTCCAGTGCTTTTTGTTCATCTCCTTACTCTCATCCTCCTTTACATTTCAGTACATTTAAAGATATCAGAAAACACTTTTTTGCTAATGAATTTTAACACTTTTATCAGAAGTCTTCAGTAAATAAAATTAATTTACAAATAAATTTGATCATTTTCATGCTCACTCAATTATATGCCTTTTTGTTCGGTTACAGAAATAAGCTAAGGACTATTAAATCCTCGAGGTAAGATGATAACTTGTTACACCTGAACACCTCATGTCTTGTTCTCCTTCTCCCTCTCCTTTTTCTCTCTATCCCTATTTACTTTCATCCCTTTAGACCGTATCCAGTTTAGACTGTTTCTGACTACTGTTTTCCTCCTCTTCTCTTCTCATGCTTCTTCTCCTGTTCTGTCTACTCCTTTAAATGTTGAACTAAAAGCTCTCTTCTGGATTCATATGCCTCTGTCTGAAATAAAACAGAACAGTGTGATGCTGAGAAGCTGCGGCTTAGGGGAGCATGTGTGTGTTTTTGTGGGTTTTTCTTTTTTTTTTGGTAACAGCAGGGGGCACTGCTGTTCTTTAAATGACAATGTGAGTCACATATGACAGTGATATGTCACTGGGGGGCTGGTTTCTCAATACAGTAGGTGTGGTAGAGAAAATTGTCACTGCAAGAGGGGGCAGGCACGTTGTCAATGGAATCATGTTACAGGTCAAGAAAGACCACAATGTATTAAGATCAGACCAGCAGCTATGAGGACATTTAAAGACTTGTGGAGGGCAGACAATGTGAGAAGAAGATGTAAGGCTGTGTAAAATTTAATTAAAATATAGGGATAATATGGGATTTTCATCACCTCAGCTCACGCAGGGCTTTAAGGGATCAAGGTGGCGTAAAAAACGAAAAGAGCATGTTTTCTAAGAGCATTTTATCTACCTAAATTTGATGTCATTTTCCTGCAATTATTATGAATGCCTGTTTAAATACACAGAGCCACTCATGCAGACAGGAGAAGCGATGAGGCATTTTGATGCCTCCTCATGCTCAACATGAGTTCCTACTGGTAACTGCTCTTAGAGAAGGTGACACTTTGAAGCCACAGGGACAACAACAACAACAGAAATTCCAGCCTTATGTTAGTCTTTCTGGTAAGTTGCAAAACAAGAAAACCACGAAGACTGAAAATGTCACTAAAACTTATGATCTAAGTCACTGGCTTCCACTTCTTGTTCTGATTAATGGATGTATTTGCGCTTCAGTGGCATTCCGTGGGTCCAAATTAAAAACAAAATTACAAATCTAAGAAACTGATTTTGTGGAAGCTTAACAGGTACATAACATAACATTTCTTTTGTGGTAGTAATAAAAATGTCTTAAGACCAACATGTATTATTTTAGTAAATGTGTCAAATTAACAACTGTAACAATGGAAACTGCTGTTATGTGCTCTGAATGTCAGGCAACTGTGGTAGTACTCATCATTTTCTGACTCCTTACCCCTAACTGTCATATCTTGGCAACTAGTACTTTACCATATGCCCAGATATAAACTCAAATATTTGTTTGATCACCAAAGTACACTTGATGGACAAAGAATCTGACTTGGAGATCAAATTTTCATCCAATGTCAGACATAGTGTAAATAGGTATGGGAGACAGAGGAAAACGAGAGATGTGTGTATAGTATGTATACGTGTGTAACAATAACTAATCGCTCTGATTTCCGATGGTCATGAAAGCACCGTCTCACTGACCTCATCAGGTATCCCAGAAGCCTCTCCACCAGGAAGTGGTATGCCGGAGAGGTCTCCGGTTTTGTTTTGACAATGATGGAGGAAGAAGAATTTGAATTTGCGGAGGATTTGGAGGCTATTTTGCATCTAACCCCGGAGGTGCAGCTAGCCATTGAACAGGTAGCCGTTTGAACTCTATACTGTTGTAATTTTTTTTACTTTGCCGCCGGTCTCGGTAACACACAGCCAGCTGTTAGCAGGCTAACCCATCCTGCGGGCTCCCTGGATGCGACACTGCTGTTTCATTACGACCGCTAGCTATAAAACACTCAGTTTCTAAGCATATTAACCGCGTTTAGCTAAGAGAAAAGTTTGTAAGATAGTTTAAGGCTTGGGCTAACTTTAGCATGGAATGATGTTTACGAAGCTATCGTTGCCTGCCGGATAACACAGCACCTGTGTTACTCAACAATATGTAATTATATGCAGGTTGTCAGCAATGGTTTGCTACATTTGCATGTTGCAAGTCATCCCAACATGCAACAGATATTCAGTGAATCGGCCGTAACTCTGACTGAAACTTGTTTTATGTTTTGTATGCTAGGTTTTCCCCAGCCAAGACCCACTGGACAGAGCAGACTTTAATTGCTGTGGAGTACATCAACACACTGTTCCCCACCGAGCAGGTGCAGTCAAGTGACACACAAACATCTGCAGCCAGGCTTACACTCGTTGTTTTAGTGCACTGACAAGTTTTGTGTGTGTGTACGTGTTTACTTAGTTGAGAATTGTTTGTGGTTTACATAAAATGACAGGTCTGTTATACAGCAGACATTTGACCAGTCGCAGTAGGAAAAGTGCAGGTGTTACTAGCAGTATACTTAATATTAACATTGACCCTGGTGTAGTCATTAGTCCCAGTAAGCTGTGACAGTGAGCCAACATGCACAATAACAGGATTCTGAATCTGGAGCAGCTAAATTAAATTCTGTCACCACAGATTTTGTTATTTGCTGCTGTGTTTTTCCTGCTGTGAAACGATAAAATATCTTAATTGAAAAAGGCTGGCTAATTAATAAATTGGAACTTTAACTGCGGATGGGTGAAAATTTATTTCACTCATGTTTTACTTCACACAACAAAAACAAGCATTATGACCTCTGGAAAATGTAACAGATGGAATACTTATAGGGACTATAGCAGAAATTGATTTGCAGTCTTAACCTTGATTAGGCTTTTAGAATCAAAGTAAACCAACTTCACAAACCGTATAGAAAATAACTGAACAGAAAAACAGGTTTTAGTTCAAGTAGTATGCATGTGTCTATGTGTATGTACTGCACATGCCAGTGTATGCATTGGTATATCTGAAAGTGTGATGTCTGTATGTATATGTATGTACTGTATATGACCATGTGTGTGGCGTGAATCCTAAATGATTGCTGCGCTTTATCTAAAAAATAGTATTAAAAAATGTAAATACCAGATTCAATTTGTGTGTATGTATACACCATCTCCATGAGGGGTCACTGTGACCCTATAGCTTGTTCTTATATGTCGTAGAAGGCTTTCCAATAGTATGCATGTATTTTCACTCACTTGGGCTTTATGTGGGACAAACAGGTGAGAGATTACACCTGTACTGCATATGAAGTGTAGATTATATATAACAAAGTCGTCAGTTTTTTAAGCACAACTGCTGTAAATGCTAGAAAGTATGCCTTTTTTGTTTCAATAGCACAACACATGAAACAGCAGGATAAGCTACTGAAGTTATATAATAAGAGCGTATGTTTGTTTCAACTTTAAGTTGAAAATTGTGACTTTAGGGATGTTTGAAAAAAGACTGATTTATATTTTCCTGACTGATTGTCTTCATATTTCTGCTCAGTCCCTGGCTAATATTGATGATGTGGTAAACAAGATCCGTCTGAAGATTCGGTGAGTAGATGATGTAAATTATATAATGATACATATTTTGTTGTTTTTTTTTTTTTTTTTAGTTCACCCTCAGCATGACTGACATTTTGTGTCACATTTCGCAGGCGTCTGGATGATAATATCAGGACGGTGGTTAGAGGCCAGACCAATGTGGGCCAGGATGGCAGACAGGTGAGTTAAGCTGCAGATTACATTTACATACTGTTCATGCTCACTGCCATGCCTGTTCATCTCGTGTGGTGTTCAAAACAGCATCCCTCTCCTCAAGTTAGAGTAGTGCCATTGCTTGCTCCCAACCCAGACAAACATGTTCCTCCCCCTCTCCTGCTCTTTCCTTTCTCCACATTGCTTCCATGGAAAAGGACAAGATGACTCAGATCCATTCCGGCTGCTCAAACTGCCCCTCTTTACGGAAAACACGTCTGGGAAATAGATTCCCGTATGTAAATACTTAGATTTCTTTTAAACCCAGGCATTTTGAGTCTTTGCCTTTTCTTGTGGGAGCATGACGGAAAAGAACAGCCCCTGCTGATTTAATCCAGGTCCTTGCGCTGTCAAGGAGTTGTGGCTTAAAGGGAACGTGACACCTGATGGGTGAGCCCTGTATGTTCTGACCAGCTGACATGATTAGGTGTGCGTTGTCGTCAGGGTGTCTGGCCCGGTGGTCCCGTCTTTCCCAGTTAGCTACCGTTTGGTAGCAGAAAAGGTCTAAATCCCCTCCAGACCAATAACATTTTACAGTCACACACAATAATTTTAGTTTATTTTTCCAGCCCCTCAAAGCCATTTCAACATTTCCAGAGGGAAAAATCCTTTCTGCAGACGGAAAGATGAAGAGGTGTTCATTTCAAGATGGCGATTGAAACATAAAGACAGCAATAGAATAAAACCAACAGGATCAGCAATTTAGACATTTCTACTGTTGACTGGACTCAACTCACTGAGCTAAATGCAATCCCCAGGTTGAAACCCAAGATGGTAACATTTATAGAGGAGGATGGAGAGAGCAAGACAGGAGGTGAGAGAAAGTGGAGGAGGTCTGGGGAATGATTTCCTTGCGTTTTTTTTCTGTAGGGAGTTAGTTAGTAATATGCCGCAGGACTGAGAGTGTGGAAATATGACCGTCTTGGTAGTCAGTCCCTGGCAGCTAACAGAGCTGGTATTTAGCGTGTCAATGGCTGTGTTACTCTTAACAAGTTATTGTTTTTCTTGTCCGCATTGTATTGAATTTATTACACATGTAATGTTTGTCCTTTAATTTACTGTAGCAGCTGGTACTGTGATTAAAGCTTTGTTGTTGTGGGTGGTTCCAGCCAGTGAACACTCAAGAAATACTTAAATGGCTGCTGCATCACATTATGACAGATGACTGTGATGCATTGTGTCCACTGGCAGAGACAAACTCATAATGACATGACTTGAACTTGTGGGAATCTCCTCACCAGTCTGGCCGTGTTGGCAAATGTGCACAAATGTACATGCACACGCACACACAAAGTATCTGTATCTGGCTCTAGTCTGCCAGCCAAGTGTTTCCGACCACACACAGCTACCATTGTACAATGTTCTTGCCTGCCCGTTGTCATGGCACTGTGGATACCGCTTGCACACCTGCGCCACTGTCCAATATCATACTGCTAATGAAGAGGTCATCTTCCATGTGTCAGTCTTTTTGCAATGAAAATTAAGGATGTGAGAGTGTTTTGGTTGGGTATCAATTTGTGGAAGTCTGAGTCGGAGAAGCTGATTAACAAGACCAAACATTTTTCAGCAGATTCTCCCTGCCATTCGCATTCATGTTAATTGATTGCTCTTCATTCTTTTGTCATAGTGAGCTGCTGTGCACAACAGTTTACACATGCACATACTCACAGTGTCACAATTTTATAAGGAGCGTTGCTGCTTGCAGAGGTTCACAACCTCGTATTTGTTGTATTTCTTCCTGTAATTTCGACTCTGTGTTTCAAAGTCCACGTTTTTATACCACACTGAGCAGCTGTGATTTGTTTGGTACATGTGTGCTCTCTTTATGGCCATTGTGGTTTCAATAAGACTACGTTAGAAAATACAGTGTCGGGTGGTTTTCCTATAGAATTGACTTTAATGTAAATATTTAATGTTAATTTAGAAAATGCTGTTTTAGTTTCCACGCTCTCAGCTTCTCAGAGCTCTGTCAACTATACTGCTACAATACACTATTCTAAACTGTCACTGTCTTCGTTCTGTCTCCTAATTTACAGTTTTGCAGTGTTTATAACTATCTGCTCTGTGTATTTGTATTTCTCTTTTAAAACAATCTGGGTCACACTCTGCAGATTCAGCCTGTGCCTCAATTATGTTTAGTGACTTTTTCGGTATAGCTTATCAAATCTGTCTATTTCATCATCTACAAACACCAACTGTGCCAATATTTTATATTGAATATGACAGGGAATGAAGCAAATATGGAATACTGCAGCTGCAACATAGTAGCATACTGTTACATGCTATTTATAACAGATTGCATTAGAAGTGGTACTTAGCTATGACAAAAGATTTTTTTTTATCTTGAGGAGTGATTTTATACAAAGCATTTCCTGGGCTATTCTTTTCTTTGTTAAGTGAAACATTCCTTTTTGTAAATTGTCTCCCTGCAAATGTTTACATGAAGCTCAGGCAATGTTCCAACTGTCAAAATAACCCTCTTGGCTTCGTCTGATTTATTGTCTTTGGTCCTAAACTCAATAGTGCCATTTAATATACTCTCTACTTTTGAAAGCTAAAGTGATGTCTGTCAGAGGGAGGAGTGAAGTGCATCCCACCGTGTTCAAGCTTAGAAGAGAAGCTCCTCACTCCTTTTTTTAAACACATTAATACCACTTAATGTGTCCTATGGAACATGTGCTGCTTATTGCATGTTAGGGATACGCTGGTGTGCATGTGTGCATTCTCATGTTTGTGTGAGAGCAGATAACATCTTGGGCATGGAGGCGCCTGCTGGGCAGTGGTCTCTCTCTGCTTTCCTCAAGGCTAAATACAGGAAATGAGTGCTAGGAAGCAAGCCAGATTAACTCAGCTGAGTCTGCATGAGCGACAATTGCAGCCTTGAAGCTTCTGGCCTCTTCTGCATGCACTTTGTTTGCTCAAGATGTCCTCCAGGGAACCTCTTTAAAGATTCAGTGGCACTCCCTTTCTCCTCACTCTGAGATCAAAGTGTAATCACATAACCTGCCTCCATGTTTCCAGTTAATTTATGCAATCACCTAACAACCAAGGGGTTTTATGAGGCATAAAAAGAAAGAACAATGCATGCAAGCTGGAGTCAGCTTTTGCTCATCTTGAATGAAGACTAGTCACTACTTAACCCAAAGAGTTCCAATTTGTTTGGCCTCCATAGCATATTATCTTTACAGAAAATCACACACACAGAGAAGATGATGTTTTAGCTTTGTTTAAGAACATTCAGGTTGAAACTTCCCTCAGAGGGTTAAAGTCAAAATGGTTTTGTTGTGACTTTATGATGTAGTCATATGGTGTCGTCTTGACTTTGACTGTGTCTCCACAACAGTGTCACCAAGCACTGCTCTTTGACACCACTCAGGAAGGAAAATTAATCCTCTGCTGTCACTGCAAGCTGTATTTATGTTTGTGTGTGTGTATGCACGTGCACAGTTTTTGTGTGTTTGCTCACTCGTTGTCCACTTGTTTCTTAGAGGTGCCTGTAAAAGTGGTAAATTCCTTGCACAGCTGGTGCCGGCTGTTAGCATTCCATGTGTGCATGTGTCTGTGTGTGTGTGTGTATGTGTGTGTGAGGAGAGTCAAAGTTGTGTCTGCAGTGCCGCCACAGCATCGGGCCAAGTGAAGCCAATTACCTTGGCATCAGATGTCAGAGCAGAATCTCTGTTTAGGACGATCAAAGAACAGCTGCCATGTCAGATGATGGGGAAATATTAGAATAGCACTTAAGCTATCTTACAATTGTATCTATCAAGTGTTATCTAATCCGGTCTGGCTTTATAGGCTGTTAAAACTGCTAATGATCTCTTTAGCCCTTATAGTGACAGCCTTTATGCAGTGCTTAGCCTTATGGACTGTATGTCATCTTAAGACATATCCATGTCCAATATCTAGATAGCTTGTCAATTAGGCATCCAATTAGTCTGTTTGACTTTGCCTCCATTCTAGAGCTGGGAATAGACAATAGCAGGATAATTTTTCACACAGACCAAAGCCAGTAGTGAGACCAGACAAAAAAAAATCACTCAGAAATCTGACCCAGGCTTGCACACCACAACTGACACACAGATATTCCCTTCACCCCTCCTCCTCACAACAGAAATTTTTAGAAGCGTGCTTTTTTTCAGGAAATAAATTGAAATTGTTTGTTTTATAAATGGGTCGATTCATTTTAATTAAAAGCAGAATAAGAAATAAATCAGTTTGACCATTAGCCGTTGACAGGGTTTCCATGATCTCTGCACATGAATTTGTGGATAAAAGAAAATCCAGACTTTCGTCTCTTTTGTGTCATTTTTGATATTTCCAACAGACACCAGAAGGCAGTTTAGTGTGCATTTGTCAGGCTGACTCATTCGCAATCAATGCACTGTAAGCTAGAGTCTGTCCAGGTCAGTGTATGAATACACAGTGAGAAAGTTTAACTGTAAGAAATCGAAATGGAGGAAGAACTTATTGCCTTAAAGACACAGCAGGTAGAAAACTGTAGATGTCGACTCAGTGGAGCTGTGCCATGCTTTCTTTAGTCAGTATGTGAGAGTAAACTGAGGGAGTGGGGGCTCATCTCTGTGTTCCTCTCAAGGTTTTGGTCAAACAGTTTTGTTTAGTTTTCCATTTTTCCTCCACTTCCTGCTGCTGTTTCTGCTTCGAGTGTTATTCTGACATTATTAACAATGTGCTGAGCTGGGCTTTGGCCTCAGGGACCCAGATTTTCAAGCCTGCTCAGACCACTGATTTGTAGTATTGCCCACTCAAAAAATAAATACACACACATATGCACATTCTCACTGTTACTAACACAGTAGTTAAAAAAGTGTCTCTGTTGTGCGTTTTAAATTGCTCTTTTTGTTTTCTGCAGGCATTGGAGGAGGCCCAGATAGCCATCCAACAGCTCTTTGGTAAAATCAAAGACATCAAGGACAAGGCAGAGAAGTCCGAACAAATGGTATGTGTATAAACACACTGACACACACAAAGGTGGCTTGTTGAAGCTTATCAGTGACATGACCCAAGCACAGGGGAGATATGACCTGTATTCTCCCCTCTGTTACATTAGAAGACAGGGAGAGTTATTTAAAGTAAGGGTAATGCACCTTCCATGTGTCTGTCTATTACAAGCAGTGCTGTGTGAGTGTGTTTGTCAGTGAGAGTCAGAGGAAGGCCGGGAGGCTGGGTGACTAGAGAAAGGATGGGGAGGGGCAAGCAGACCCTCCCTCAGGAGGCATGTAGGAGCAGTTATTTCTCAAACCAGCGGGTGTGTTGTTCATCTTGCTCTATTTCTCTCTATCCTATTGCTCTATCCAGTGAACAACTCGTCTTACATTTGTTCACCTACCAATTCTTTTCTCTTTCTTTGTCTTTCTCTGTAGACTAGCCTGTCTGACTTGTTTCTCTCCCTGCACAGGTTAAAGAGATTACAAGGGACATAAAGCAGTTGGACCACGCTAAGCGCCACCTAACTACATCCATCACCACCCTCAACCACCTGCATATGTTGGCAGGGGGCGTGGACTCTTTAGAGTGGGTACAAACACAAAGACTCACACCAAACACCCCAAAAGACTCACACACTTCACAGTCCCCTAAAGCTTATTTGACCAAAGTAAAGAACTTAAAGTTACGTGTGGAGACAGTAGTTTTTAGATGCACCCATGATTTTAGAATAAAGCATTAGTTGCTGGCAGTACAAGACAGATCTTCAAATCATTGGCTGAATGATTTGAGAGAATGAGTTTTATTGCAGTGTGATCTGTTTTAAGTCGTGTTGACAAAATCAGTAAAAGCTGCTACTGTGCACAGTACTGCAAAACAAGAAGAAAATCCTGTATAGATAGACAAAACCGCAAGGGCCTTAAGCATCTTAATCTCTAAAATCCATATTCTTCTGCATCCTATACCTTCCCTGTAGTGAGAAACAGTTAAATTGATGCTAGGCCAATAAGTAATAGAAATAATTGAATAGAATAGAAATAGAAATAATTCATGTGTGTTATTTTCTAGAGCCATGACCAGAAAGAGGCAATATGGCGAGGTGGCCAACTTGCTGCAGGGAGTGGTCAATGTGCTTGAGCATTTCCACAAGTACATGGGCATTCCCCAGATCAGACAACTTTCTGAGAGGTAACTAATACACACACACACACACACACTCACTCACCAGTGTGCATACATAAGGTTATTTCATTACATATTTTCAAGTATACTTTCTTTGAGTCTACCAGTTGCATTGCAGAACCTCTTGAACACTAGAGGTTTAGTGCCTTGCTCAGGCTCAGTTGGGTTGCTTGGTGAGCAGCATAGCTGTAAGAAGAGTTCAATACCAGTAGCCAGTTCAGAGCTTGAGCTTTCATTACAGCTGAAATATTCCACAGCTTGTCAACCGAACTGTTGAAAAGTGGTTACAGTATTTGGCTGGAGGTATTTTGCGTATTACATCCTGTTTATGCAGATATTCACACACATACACGCACAATCCCACACATACAGGAACACACAGGAAGGAAACACACTGAATAGGGTCCTGTTATGCCAGCATTTCTTCCATAGTCAGAGATTGGGGACATATTTTTCTGAGGGTGTGTATCTCCATGTTCGTGCTTTTCGTGTGTGTGTGTGATGCATTTATTACACTATGCACTTCAGCTGGTTGTTTGTGCATGTTGTATTAACTGTTTATTTAGGAATGTTTTTTTCTCTGTAGAGTCATACCAATATCTGGATGTTTAAACACACACACACACACACACACACACACACACACATAGACACACACATCACAAAGTGCATTATTATGCTGTTGTTTCCCGCAGCTGATTAAATTTCCATGTTTACTGATGTTGTCCAAGAATACCAGAATCAGTTTGGGACATGTTGGCCAACTAAGGTTCAAAGTAGTGTTGATCCCCCAAAACAAGAAAGGATGACCTTCTGTTCTGTTTTGACTGAGGTGTGGCAGACAATGTTCATACCAAATAACAGCTGCATGGAAGAAGTGACTCTGCTGGAGAAACAGATGATCGGAGAGACACGGGGAAGGGAAAGATATGAAGGCGGGGCAACAGCCGGACACAAACGGTTAATAGAAAAAGAAATGACTACTACTCTGTGAGAGACCTGGACAGATTTGGCACATCAGCCACCACAGTGTTACAGATAGCAGAGTGACAAGAGACAGATGCACAAACAAGCAACTGAATGTAGCGTGACGATTAAACATCAAATTAATATGATAGCAAAGATGTGACTAAATGCAGTCAGTGCAGCTGTCACCTTTGAAAAGAATTTTGATCATTTTTTAATAAGCCTTTTCCTTGTCATCACCTAATGGTTTTTTCACTGTCACAACGACACTACTCAACTGTCACACAGAGAGATGCTATAATTGGCTGTGTACAGCTGCACCATGTGCTTTGGACAAACTTGGTTGGTTTCTGTCTGATAAAGAAGCTGCAGACACTAGATGATTTAGTAAGAAAAAAATCTGACATCAGCTTATCAGGGTGTGAGACACAGCTGAAACAGGAGCTGCAGGGCAGGGCAGTGTGTGTGATAATAGACTCACACCAAGTAGTCCCCCATGAGAAGTGGATACTTAGTCAAGAGTGAGTGCTTGAAATGAAGGCTACCTGTTCAGTTGGCATCCAGCAGTGACGCCCTTGGGTGAACACAGACTCTCAGAGGACTGGACAGACTCAGCTTGTAGACCTCATTATATAAGAGTTTCTCTTCTGGTGCTTTACTGACCAGAAGTCAGTGTATTCACCTTCATAAAAATAGAAACATGCACAGTAAGACACCTGCAAACTTGTGCACTGATACTAGATTGAAAAACATCTGCTAAATGTACAGAGTAATTGGCTGTGACAAGTAATGGTAACAGGTCTGCTAGACACTTGGGAGGTGCAAGTGTCTCTAATTAAGTTACTGTATGAAAAACAGTTTTTAAAGTTTGAGTGAAAAACACTTGAAAAACATCACTGCTGTTTTGTCAGCAAGAAACTTGAGTGTTGCAACTTGACAGCTTTAGATTGACAGTTCAAATTTGACATTTAGCTGATTGAGGAAACAATGTTAAGTTCATTGTTATTGTTTTTTGTCCTATTTAGAGTGAAAGCAGCACAGAGTGAGTTGGGGACTCAGATCCTGGCAGATTTTGAAGAAGCTTTCCCCTCTCAGGGCTCCAAGGTAAATATGTTGTAAAGGAATCTGGGTTTTTATGTTTCATTGTCTTTTTTTCTAGACAAATTCCTTCCATTAACCTCTTGTTTACACATTTGTCTTGTCGCTCTCCCGTGCAAAACCTCATGTCCCAACTTTTATTTCACAATCCATCCAGAGAACAGGTGGTCCCAGTAATGTGCTGAGAGACGCTTGTCTGGTGGCCAATGTGTTGGACCCTCGCATCAAACAGGAGATCATAAAAAAGTTCATCAGGCAGCATCTCTCAGAGTACCTGGTGCTCTTCCAGGAAAACCAAGATGTGAGTAACAAACTTGAATTCCATATGTACAAAGTCATATCTAGCTACAGTAAATGTATAGAGTACCAAATTCAAAGAGGTGGTATCTAGATGTTAATGGCTGTGTGTCCTGCCGTGTTGCTCAGGTTGCGTGGCTGGACAAGATAGATCGCCGCTATGCCTGGATTAAGCGGCAACTGGTAGACTATGAGGAGAAATATGGACGCATGTTTCCTGAAGAATGGTGCATGACAGAGCGTATTGCTGTGGAGTTCTGCCACATCACCAGGTAAACACACGTACAATAAATATACCACATGAAACAAAGCCATACTGGCTTAGGCTATGAATTGTATGTTATGTAATTCATCTGTTCAGTGAATGTTGGATACCTTGTCTCTGCCCAAAAGAAAAGGAAAGAAAGAAAAAAAGAGAAATTCAATTAAACAGGCAGAAACTGAGAAAATTGGTTGTAGGACTTTTCTGCATTATGAAGTGAACCACACTGGTATGGCGTGCCTGGCATGAATCTATGATTTGGTGCAAGTTTCTATGCAGCTGACGTAGGTGGCCTACATGAGCAGTGACCTAGTGTCCACACTTCTGAGTCTTTTCCCCTCAGATACACAAGAGAAGAAAACAGTGGGCATTATTTGTTTATTGCTCCAGGCTGCAATTTCCAATAAAAAAAAAGAAAAAAAAACATCTGGCAAAAATCATAGTGTCATTAGAAAAAAGCCTGACACAACATGTTTTTGCTAAATAAGACTACAATTATTTACCAGCAAGGATTATGTGAAACATTTTGGGATGTTAAAGCATCAAAATCAAAGATAATAAACTCAAATTAAATTGTGTCCATTTTTCTGTGTGTGTTTTTGTGTTCCTAAGGGTGGAGCTAGCCAAAGTGATGCGAACACGAGCTAAGGAGATTGAGGTGAAACTGCTTCTGTTTGCCATTCAGAGGACCACAAACTTTGAGGGTTTACTGGCCAAACGCTTCACAGGATGCACTCTGACTGACGCACCTGGAGTGAGAAAAGCACACACACACACACGCACAAAACACACACACACATATGCTGAACAATAAGGGCCTATTGGCTTCAGAGACTTTAAATTATTCTAACAGAAAGAGCACAAACACTTCAGAAGTTTAAGGATAGAAAATTAGATCCTAGATTATAACTCCACCTTTCAGTGACACCTGTTTTGCAGTATGAAATGTCATCCAATCACAGCATCCTCCTCCAAAATCTCTGTCATGTGGCAAGTTAATGTAAAAGTAGTTTACACTTTCAGGTATGTTTTGTTGTAGTCTAAGCAAAATGACAGTGTTTCTTGATTTTGTCTGTGCCATAATCACACTTGTATTCTACGCGCACACCCACACACACACACACACACACACACACACACACACACACACAGTACTCTTGGTGTCACAGCCTGACATAACCTTGTAATCCTGGTCACGTTGGTGTGTGGATGTGGAAGCAATACAGAGAGAATGGACAGATTATAAAGGGCACGATAAGTTTTGTTGGGGCACAACTAGGCCAAAGTTGTCCAGAAGTGATAATATTTAGGCTACACAGAGGCTCTTTTGTCTTCAGTTCAGTTTACACACATGTCTGTTGGGTTCTGTAATTCAATCAGGGATTTGGTTGAGTGGAATTTTATAATTGGGGGTGAAGTTTCATTAGAGCCTCCCATGAAAGGTTCTGGATAGACATGGAGACACAGTGATAACTTTATTTTGAAGAACATCATCGATAATGTTACAAAAGCAGTTCCTTATCACCACAGATTGCTATAGTGGGAGTCTAACCCCTTACAATGCTAAAGTTCTGTGTTTTTACAGCAAAAGAGACCAGAAAGCCCTCTAGACCCAACTAACCCCTTCCTGGAGGACGAGCAAGGTGAAGATATGGGCACAGAAAAGGATGAGGATCTGGCCAAGGTAAGTTGATCTGCAGTGACCCCATCTGACTTTTCTGCAACATAAAAGGACTGTCAGATATTACTTTGAAGTGGAGCTTTCCTGAGGCCAGTTAAACTTAAACTTAAAAAAGGGAATATCACTGGCTCATTTACTCAAGGCAAACCATTAGGGTAGCAGCCTTGTTTAAATATTGCCCCATGTACTCCCCGAACTTATAATCATACGCCTGTGTGGCATTAGTTTTAACACAAGATTCTTGCCTGATCTATTTGTTGTCTTGGCTGAAGGATAGGCGTACCACTTTTGAGCATATAGTGCACAACAGATTGTCCAAGAACTGAGCGATCTGTTACTTCAATAATCTACAATACAAACCTTAATTTTGTGTTATTGGTCAAGTAGTTCTATTAGCTATATAGTATACACTTAAATTGCCAGTTCATTAGGCACACCTAGCTCAAACTGCATCTCTCTAATATAACATCCCCACAATGAAGGATAGACTAAATAAATAGAAACCTCAGTTTGAGCAAAAGCTGAAAAGTATAACCTTCATAAAAGTAGGATTTATGGCAGGGCTGTTGTATTAAACTGTATTAGTTATAGCTAAATGGAATTGCTTCCATTTCTATTGTCACATACCTTTTGCTGACTAAATAGGAGGCAATCTATAAATGAATAATATCCTTTTTTCCTTTGCTCTCACAGCCCAGGAAGCCCAAAGCTCCGGATAACCCTTTCCATGGCATTGTCTCCAAGTGTTTTGAACCTCATCTATACGTCTACATAGAATCCCAAGACAAGTGAGCAACACACACTCATACAAGCACACAAGGCCAAATAGCATTGTGGTACACAGACCCAGAATCAGGAGCAGGTTGTGCGTAAAGCTGGCACATGCATCCTTTTTCCACTGCCCACTCATCAATCAGATCCCCCTCCTCCCATTCTACTTCATTGCCTCCTCTGTCTTTCCATCTCTTGTTCCTGTACATGCCTCTGTCTCCACTGTGGCAGAAATGTTTCCCATTAGCTGCACGACCACAGACGCTGAGAGAAAAAGAGAGGGAGGTTGAATAAGTGCTGCCGTAGCAGATCTGCCTATTTTCATTCCCACCTCTTTATTTTTTTCTTTTTGGTATCCCTTCTTTGGTCTCCTTCTTTTCTATGTAATTTGTATGTCTTCATCTCAATCTCTTGCTCTTTTGGTTTTTTTAATCTCCCTCCCTTTTCCTTTCATTCTCCTTTTCTGTTTTCCTCCCGCTTTCACCTCCCCTTCCTCTTTCTTCTACCATCATCCTTCACTTCTCTCCATCAAAACCTCCCCTCCCCCAGTCAGGGTGATCACTCCTGAAACCGAACACAGTCCTGGGACTGCTGCGCTCGCATGCAGCCCCTGGCTCTTGGCTCTCTGTTGCGTTAAATGCTGTTTGTCTGTCCAAGGGAACGAGACTGACCTATTCTGCAGCTACAACCTAATTTCAGCTCTGTCCAAAGGCCCTAAACAGGCAACGGCCAGATCAGCTTGTCCCCAGTGGGACATAGCAGGAGAGAACAGTGGCCTGCTTGTTTTGTCTTTGGCTTTAGTTCCAATATTCAGTAGGACTGGGCCACACCAACTGACTGTGGACCTGTTGAATGTAGTACTGAGGATTTTGATATGCTTGGAATATTTTCTCCTGTTTATCCATCTGGTTCTCTGTCTGTCTGTCTGTTATTTTATCCTTTCATTTATTTATTGGGGTTACAGACCAATCATGTGTTTTTAATGTTTTTATTTGATTCTTTTAATTCCTTTCATGTGCCGCTAATCCAACCATCCATGTGTCTGTGTGTGTGTATGTGTGTGAACCTGTGTGTGTGGGTTTGGCTGTACGTTTTTGGGCATCTGCAGGAACCTGGGCGAACTGATTGACCGGTTTGTGGCTGACTTCCGAGCACAAGGCCCACCCAAGGCGGGCACAGAAGAGGGTGGAGCAGTCCTGCCCAGCTGTGCTGACCTCTTTGTCTATTACAAGAAGTGTATGGTGCAGTGCTCCCAGCTGAGCACTGGAGAACCAATGATCGCCCTCACAACCATCTTCCAGAAATTCCTGCGAGAGTACGCTTGGAAGATCCTCTCTGGAAACCTGCCTAAGTAAGACTGGTTCAGGCTTGGTTATTTAAACAGGGGAAGTCATACTGTTAACATGGAACTAGGGGTATTTGTGGTTTTCAGTGAGAAAACTTCACCCTGTGGTAGAATTAAAACAAAGAGACAATCAGTGTAGACATAAAAGGTAAGCATTAGCTCGACATTGTTATAAGGTGCTGAATCAATGCTAAATGTTCTCACATTGTCAATTTGAACTGCTTCAGTACTCAGCCACTTGCTTACTGGCTTAAAATGCAGCCGTGTCAGTTTCTGAAGCCAGTACGGAAGCAGCTTAATACAAACTGTAGCGGCCAGTGGATGGTGGCTCAAAGACAGCCTGACTGATTTGAAGGGACAGGGAAAACCCTCAACTTCTCTCTTCTCACTTGAAACACAAAGTCATTACAGTTTTTCCACAAGTTAAAATCTCAGTAGGGGATTTGACTCCCTCTACTCTGTGACCTGGTGGTATTTTCAACAAATACCACGAAAAGGCCAAAACCAACAATGAATCAATTCTACTAACAAGTACTGTATGTAAGTTCCAGTTCTCCTTAGATCTCTACTGTTTTACAAAAACTATTAAAAACACATCCTTCAGCCACATTGTTGCACTGGGTGACATGTTCCTATATTACAACGAGCAGGGATAGTGTTGTTTAGTTTGAGTCAGTCCCACAAACACTGTCCTGCTGACAATTCTCACTAGCTCACTAGCACTCACTCACTAGTATTTCTAATATTTCAGCAATTTGTATCCATGAGAATCATTACATTTTCTGGGCAGTAACACAAACACAGATTTATTTAGGATTAACTTTTCACAAACAAGCATGTCACGCCCATATTTGTTCATTCTTTTGCTATGGTGATGGGGCTGTTTAGGAGTTTAGTTTGAAACTTAATGTCTTCAGTCCTTGCTGTGTTTGATGGATTAGGATGGCATGCTATGAGGGATCTGGAGTTGGTTATGTTGTGGCAAAGCCTAATATGCTACCAGCAAAAACATCTCTGGCTCATTGGCCACATTAGAACTCATCACTGGCTGTGGTGTACTTACACACACACACACACACACACACACACAGAGGCGTGCTCTGTTTCTGTCTCAGATATGCACGCATGCTAATGACACACTTGCGTTCGCTGACTAATGTATACCATATTCTGTGCCGTAAACAAACACTCAGTTAAAGATGCACTCAGATGCTTTGCAAGTGCGTATACTTAAAGACACATGCAGACATGCTTGTCCAATGTGGTGTGCTGTGAATTGGTTTTGCGAGGTTTTGAAAGGGGCCCCTGAAAGGAGCTTGAACTATGTTGTGGTTTTACCCACATGTCTCTGTTATGACGTTTCTTAATGACTGGGTCGTCGCTGAAGCCTAATTGGCCCAGCATCCTGACACTTGCGTCTGCTCGTAGTTATGCCTGTTGTGCCTCAGTTACTAAAAATGGCTTTCCGCACCTGTGGCTTAAATGTGTTCCACAAAGAGTGTTTTCTTCTTAAAGTTTATAGCAAAGATGCCCTACATTAGCCAGGTTTAGGAAAGACAATACACAGCATCTTGGTGTTCATCTCAACCTCTGAACCCCTTAATTCACCCTGTAACTAATGGGCATAGAGTAATTTATGATAATAGTAGATATTTCAGTTGCGATCAGCTGAGAGACACAAAGGGCAGATTTTCTGTCCACAAGTCAAACTCTGCGAAGGACATGTAAAATATATTGCCGTAATGTACTGATTGGACCTTTAAGCATTTTCCCCACTGTAAATTAAACATGTCTTTCTTGTCTCTTTCTGCCTCTACCTCTCTTTTTTGCTGCTCTTTTTCTCCCTCTCCTCCCTATTCAGGTCCAGCAGTAACAGTGGGGGTCTCACCATCAGCAGTCTGCTGAAGGAGAAAGAGGGCTCAGAGGCTGCAAAGTTCACTGTAGATGAGCTGTGCCTGATCTGTAGCATCCTTAGCACTGCGGAATACTGTTTGGCTACTACACAACAGGCATGTACACTCACACACGGATGCATAGCCCTAGTTGATTTGAACTAGTGGTCCATCTGCAGTGACAGTATATGCAAGGGAACATAAAATCATGGTGGTTACAGACTTATTGACTTATGTTTCATCAGTGTGGAACTCACAGTGGCAGTTAAGATTACAACACAGCATGAAATATTTCATTCATGCTGTTTTTTTCAAAAACACATACAGCTATTTTAGGTCAGTAGTTTAAAACTAGATCAGCCCATAATTGAAAGGAGGTGTGCTAAGTAATAGAGCTTTTATGTGTTTATGTGTGTGCATTCATGTTTTTATGTGCATGTTTTCCAGTTGGAAGAGAAGCTGAAGGAGAAAGTAGATAAAGTCTTGATGGAGAGAATTAATTTGACCGGGGAGATGGATACATTCAGCACGTAAGTGACAATTACAGAATAGCAAAAAATAACATACCTTATATTACGTGAAGAGTATTTTAATGGTGTCACAAATGTTTTCTCAGTGTGATCTCAAACAGTATCCAGCTACTTGTTCAAGATCTCGATGCTGCCTGTGATCCTGCTCTCACTGCTATGAGCAAGGTTGGACACAGTTACACACTCACACATTCACCTCATATAGTTTTTAAGATACTGGAATCTAACACTGCTGCATTTGTTAAAAGGGAAATGAACATTATCATATTTTTGCTTTTTAAAAGATACTCTCTTAGATGCCATAATAGATTGTGGATGCCTTTGTAGCCAATCATTCAGAAATTTAATAATTTCCACATCAAAAGTATGTCTTTGTTTTTTATATGTAATGCATTTAAAAGGATTGTTGCATACATCTGTACTGGTGTGTAATCTCTGATGCTGAAGCTTCTCCCTGTCCCTCATCTCTCCCCCGCAGATGCCGTGGCAAAGTGTGGAGCACGTGGGTGACCAGAGTCCTTATGTGACGTCAATCATCATGCACATTAAACAAAATGTGCCGATCATCAGAGACAATCTGGCCTCCACCCGCAAATACTTCACGCAGTTCTGCATCAAGTTCACAAAGTACAATTCATAAACACGTTTATACTCACTTTCTCTGTAAACTGCATTTAAAGGTTCCTAAACTTGATATATTTGTCACCTCCCTCTTTTCTTAGTTCTTTCATTCCCAAATTCATCAACCACCTGTTCAGATGTAAGCCTATCAGCATGGTGGGAGCTGAACAAGTAAGTTTAATTCTTGGTCTTCTGTCCCAAAGCTTCATTTGAGCTGTGTTGTGAGTCATGTATTACATCAGAAAAATACATTACATTCCTTATGTGCAGTGATATACATGTTTAATCTTGAATAAACTTGAATTTCTTGTGTATCTTACCCCACTAGCTCCTCCTCGACACCCACTCCCTGAAGACGGTCTTGCTGGATTTGCCCTCTATAGGCTCCCAGGTGCTCCGCAAAGCACCCGCCAGCTACACCAAGATAGTGGTGAAAGGCATGACCCGTGCAGAGATGATACTTAAGGTGAGGAGGAGGGGTCGGGCTTCATTAATGCAAACGAGACTCTATTCAAATGCTTTGCAGCTTCCAGATATAAATCTGTATAAGTGTGAAAAGCACCCAGTCTAACTGTCTTCTGATGAATGTCGGAAAAACACTCAACCTTGCTCCTAAAGCCAGTAGACATTAATTTAAACAGTTTACCTTTAACGTATAAACTCAGAATCAACTTGCAACTTTAACTGATGGGTTTTAATGCAAACCTTAGTTCAATTCCAAACAAAAAATAGTTCAACTTAAGCGTGTTATCAGAGCAGCTCAATCTTTATGGGACACTTCAGATTTAATGACATTTAACTTGAGTGGCTAAATTCATACTGACCATTTTTACAACCAAAAGCCTCAGTTTCTGACCTTTAAAGGATCGGAACTTTAGATAGACCCTTTTGTGTGAGTGAGTTTTCTTTATCTCTTGTTTGCCATTTAACAGATTTAATGTTGAAACTCTGACATATCCAGTCAAACATGAGCTCTGGTGTTGATGTTAATACTTCACAAAGAATAGCCTGGCACAACCTGCCGCTGACTACTTTTTCCACTGATTACGGTTCCATCGTAAGAAGCAGCAACAGACTGAACAAACATTTCTCATTTAAGTGTTTGTGGTTTGACTGGCGAGCCAGTATTAAAATGTTTGCCTTGAGTCACTAGAGCAGATTATCTACTTAGAGTTTATTTTTGGGCAGAATAACCCTTTAATTGTGTCTTTAACCCCACTCACAATAGCACTTTATGAGCATGTTTCCATAAAATAACCCATCTCACATGAGGTAGGAAGGGAACAGGAATGGTGCTCATGCACTGCTGGTTTAATGAATGAGAGACGGGCCAACACAAGACACATGCACACACACATCCTTTAACACAGTATGTGGTTGACCCCGAGCCAGTGGAAAGGTGTGAGTGACTAAGTAAATAAATAAATGCATGCAACCATGCGTCTACTCACGAAAACACACACCCACTCACTCAGTGTAACATATTGTATATTGGATGTTGTTGTCAGTGTGGAGAGCAAACACAGGATTCAGCCAGTTAGCCTTGCCCCAGAATTACCTTATGGGACCCTAGAGGACAGTGGTATGTGGCTGCCATAGATTAACCCCACCCTAATTAACTGTCCCTGGAGTGTACAGAAATGCACACACACACACACACACACACACACACATGTCTGCCTGTCCCTTGATTTCCCTCAGACTCCCAGGAGGCCTTCTTTCCTTCCTGACATTATCACGGTTGGACTGTCTTGATGTTAATAGCCAGTGTGACCTGCTTTAATCGTGCTATGCCTGCTCTGCCTTTGCTTTGAAAAACACTAGGTCAAGAGCAGACAGTAAAATACTTAAGATTTATGGCATAATATTGTAACCAGTCTTACACCCTGCCTTAGACTTGAATTTTGTTTTTGATGTTGTCTCAGACATCGAATGTCAAGCTAAGCCCTTTCACCATTTCATATTTGTTTGCCTTCTTGGACTGGTTTCTGCTGGGAAGCGCACTCTTCCATATGGCCTGTGTAAGGCCTGTCTTTGTTCCCTGGAAACATGCCCTGAATGTATATAGATGAATTTCCACTCATCTGCCACACATTAAAGGGGCTTTCACATTATAGAATTATAGAATGCATGCACATCAGCCCACTACTGTCTGCTTTCTCTGAATTTGACTGCCGGTAGGCCCCTACAGCTGGAATGTGATCTATATGGCTTCTGAGAGCTCTCACAAACGTAGCTGACACTGCATGAAGGCTTATGAGTGATTCATGCGCATTACAATGACAGAAGAGGACAAAATAATCATTGTGGAGACTAGAAATCTGATACTAGAAGAAATATAAAAGGGAAAAAAAAAACAAAAAAGAAGAAAAATTCAGTAATTCTTATGAAGATAGACAGATAATCAAATTCTAACAAATTTTAAAAGGAGCAGTAATGCTGCACAAGATTATATATAAATAAGATACAGCTACATATTACATTATACCCCTGGTAGCATAAAGGCTTAAAAGGGTGAGTTTTGTGGATTGTATCCCTCTAAAAACAAACTATTGTGAAAGAAGCCCACAAAGATTTCTTCTGTGAATGTCTTTGAAAGAGAGAGCCCATATGAGTAAAGAGAAGCTTTTGTATTGCAGCCAGCATTTTAGCAATCGACTTTGTGTAACATCAAGGTTCCTCACAGGTAATTGCTTCCACCTTGGGCTCAGATGGAAGCTTCTGAAAGACAAACCCATCCAGAGGAGGTCAATATGAGAATTCCTCTGCCTAGCCTCAACAATAGTTTTAAATTACACTCTGATGCTATGACTTGACATTAAATCTGGCTTACCCCCTCCAAGAGGCTGCAGTACACTGGGACAATTGAAGGAGCACTTTAAGGTTTCAAAGCTCACTTCAAGCATGTAGCCCACCATACAATTCATTGTACATTTCAAATAACTAAGCAGATTGTAAATTTGAGTTTGGACTAGTACCCTGGAGAATTTGTAAAAATTGTCCAGGGGTGTGGGTAGATGGATAGATCGAGTACTTTATTCATCCCAAATTGCAGCAGGAAATTGGTGCGTAGGAAAAGCATGTGTTTCTACACACTTAATCTTTAAATTAGTTGCTCTAATAATTATCTAATATACAAGCTGGCCATCTTGTGAACTCATAATCCCTCTATCTCTGTTGTTTCTTCAGTGATCTGCTATTAAGCAAAACAACAGCAATAATTACTCACCAAATGTAGGTTAGGGTGTTTGGTGTTTAATTGTTTGTTGATGTACAAAGCTCCTTGTTTTTTAATATTGTGTCATGGTTTGAGAGTTGATTTAATGATCTCTTACTAATCACAACTATCCTGTTGAAGTAATTGTGACATAAAGCATTAATTATTTTCTTTTATTTATTTATTTATTTATTTCACTTTTACTCAGGAGCAGTGAAACAAGCTGTAAACACAGTATTGACATATTATCACCTTATAAAGTTGTTGCGTGTTAGCAAACAGTTGCCTATTTACACCCCTGATCCCTCTAATTTATCTAGCACACACACTCTAACATAGCATTTATTTGGAGTTTGTGGTGTTGAATCCTGAGGGAAATGTGTGGCTCCGTAGCTGCCAAATGCTCCACAGTGTTCACTAGCTATTTGCTAACTTCTCTCTGCTGTTTAGTGCTGGACAGGTAGTGAACACTGGGTTTATCAGGACTTTTTTTTTTTTTTGCTGGAGTGGTAAGACTGAACCAAAACAATAAAGCCCTGTGTCATAAAACCAAACAATGAGCAGGAAGATGCTAAAATGGGAGAGTTGGATGATAATTCTCTGTGGGTTTGTCACTTTGAGTGAGTCCTTTCACATTACCCACAGTCATTTGGTCCATTGTTGATAGAAAGATTATGATAAGTGCAGCTTTAAACTGCTGCAGTATTAAGTTGCTCTTCAGTTCATGGAATAATATTAGTATTAGTAATAGTATTTTTTTTAGTTTCCACTTAAGTGAGATCCTCTAAATCTTTATAAAGGC